>NC_136483.1:96113117-96188117 GCF_053919585.1 Euprymna scolopes | reverse complement strand
CATTTATAAAAAAGATCGCATATCCCCTACTAATTATTCCAACGGAGAAATTTCTATGTAGTGATTTTGTTCTAAGCATTTCCCTAGTTTATTTAATGTTTGAAAATTATTTCAATAAATAAGTTATCGGTATACTGTGTCTTTTCTCAACCTTGTAAATAACTTGCACACTGAAATAAACAGGTATTGCTGCCTGCTGTCATAGTGTCGCAAATACTGTTTTAAATACTTTTATTGTCTGACTGGAGTAGCTGAATAGTATTGTACGCAATATCTCACAGTTTCATGGATTTTTATTCACGTGTTCCTTAAATATTATAAAAAATGTAAACTCGTTAATAATTTGATACGCAGTGTATATATATATATGCATATATATGCATATATATATATGTATATATATGTATATATGTATATATATATGTATGTATATATATATGTATGTATATATGTATATATATGTATATATATGTATATGTATGTATATATATGTATCTATATATATGTATGTATATGTATATATGTATATAATTTATAAATAATTAATCTATATATGTATATATATATATATATAGTTATATATAAGTTATAAATAATTATTTTACACTTAAATACAACAGTGCTTCAGGTTTTAATAATCACACACACACACACACACCCACACACACACATATATATATATATATATATATATATATATATATATATATATATATATATATATATATATATGCATGGCTTTTACTGCATGACGTCATGCTTACGGTACTTTCCCTGGTGCTTACGCGATAATGTTACACATTGTTACTGTAACATTTGCAGTTATTTTACAAACATGTCATCCAAGTTCCTATATCCTATATTTATTATATTCCTATATCCTACCGTGCCTGATTTCATTCCTGCTAAGGCTATTGCAAGCCCTTTACTATAATATTAAAACCTATGAATAAATATACTATTTTATTAGATATAAATTAAATTGTAGCATAAACTACATTTTCAAATCAAATCTAAAATAAAGAAAATACAGATAAATCTAGTTTTCATTTTCTTTTTGAGCTTTTGCGTGTTTAACTAAAATAAACAACTGTGATAGAACGATAGAAGACTGTGCGTGACAATATACTCTTATTGGCCTTGATGAGTTGAAGGGTTTCGAAAATGAATTCAAATTTAAATAAAAAAATAAAAACTGTGGGTTTACTACACATGACTTGCTTCAATTTAATATTGTCACAATTTATTTCTGCTCAACGAATGTAGCTTACATTCGTCTCAGTTATTTTTATGCGTGGGAATATAAGTCATAAATTTAGAACTCTGTTTATTTGGACAATTTATTTTTTTAAGAAAAGCTTCCTCAGGCTAAAGCAATCACTTCTACACTGCCCATGAGGTTTAGCTTCCAAATCGGTGCAACACTTTTCTCCTATCCAAGAGGAATATCGAATGTCGAAAAAAATATACAGTTACAATGTACAGCTCACTGGCTGTTTCTTTTTAACAACACTGTCGACTACGAAACAGTATACAGATGCCTTTTCATAACGTTAAAGTATACGCAATTCCCCTGACTGAAAATGTTTTTTTTTTCATTTTAAATTGAAATTCAGTCTCCTGTAATTGAAGATTTCCTTTTGCTTTCTCCTTTTTTTAAGATTGAATTTTTTCATCCTTTCAAATCTTTCGACGTCGACCGTTTCTTTGCTTTTCTAGTTATTTATTTAGAAGAAGTCATGGCGTCAGCTGGCCTTAATTGAAAACGTATTTCTTATAGAAGGACATTTTATTAACCCATGTTCAGAATTCTACTGTCTATGATGGAATTAAAACAAATGGGAAAAGACACAATACATTCTTTCATGCGTTTATATATATATATATATATATATATATATATATACATATATATATATGATTTATATGAATATATATATATGTGTATATATATACTTATTATTTCTCTTCTAAAGGTGAATCGCTTCTACCAATTTCACTGATAAATATCGAACAAAACCATCAAATAATGCAGCAGAATTCATTTCACGGCCTTATTTTATGTAACATATTTTCCTTCCTCCTTACTCTCTCTTTCTCTCTCCCTCTATATACATACACAAAAACATATTTATATATATATATATATATATATATATATATATATATATATATATATATATATATATAAACTAGCTTGTAGACCTGACAGTGCCTAAACCTGAGTGAGATACACGCGTCTTCCACACTGCTATTACATTTATTTTCATCGACATCGGTGAAATCGCACATTTTAAAATAAATCGTTAATTATTTCGTGTGACTTTGATAAGGATAGTCGTAAATGCTTAGCCATAAATCAAGCTCTAATGCAGACCATAGATGAGTCGGTCCCAGCAAAATATGAAATATATAGAAATCAAAATGTAGCCAAACAACACCCAACTTTTTTTTATTGTAACCGTGAATTATGACTTCATAAATGCACGAGTTGTTGGTACTGCATATTTTTATATGCCTAGAATATGATTGAAATATTTTTAATTTAGTTTTCTCCTACAAATTAACATATTTATTCATAAGTACTTTCTATCTATGCTGCTCAATGCCCTCTTCTAGTTTACTACAAAATCCTAAGCACAAATGACGTAGAACATTTACGTCAGACTGAATCTAAATTTCTTATATTCTCTTTTATTTCATACCCGTCTTTTCAATTTTCAAATCGCGTCTCCGTTGTCTCTGTTCCTACTTTTTCTGTTCTTTCTCTGTAATTATGTGAAGCTTTATCGTGATTTCCACGGATAGTGCTCAGTTGAGCTTCAAGCTATGGTTGCTTCTCACCAAACTTTCCCGCAAAAAAACACTCATCTAGCTAAAAACACTATCAATAATTTCCCACACTTTTTATCTGAGCCTAAACCTAAATGTAGATTCCATGAATGAAGCTTCTATCTTAGAAATCAACACCTGTGGAACGGTCGTCCGATTGCTTGCTTTACAGCTGACTACAATCTGATTGTCTTCAAGTCCAACGTTAATAGGTTCTTAATGAACCGTCCCCTCAAGTAATCCAGTTTACAAAATTCCCCACTACTTAGGTTTACAACAATATACTCACATTGACTAATGTATAGCCATTAACCCTTATCCTCAAGTGGCTTCAGGGCCTTGGTAAGTGGTTGTTCCTGTGTGCTGAAACTATTTAATTTCTTGCGGAATTCGCTTCCTTATATTACTGTTATTATTTTTCGTAATATATTTTTTGCAATCTTGTTTGTGATCATACCAAAAAAACAACGTTAACTAAAACGGATGAAATTGCACACATAAATAGATATAGATATTCTAAATAAGATTTTTTTTCATAGTCATGTCAGTTTGATAATATTTGGAAAGCATTTCTTTTTTATTTTGTTACCATTGCAGAATTTTACGTGGATCCTTGGGATTTTCCGTCAATTCTGGCTCTGACTCGACCGCCAATCATCGAATTAAGCCGATCATTGTTCAAAAACGCTAAAGCATGTTTTTGTTGTTTTGTATAAAACATGTGATTTAAAAATTACTTTTGGAGTGATGGGTGGGTAATATTTTCTATTTATTTATAAAACATTTTTTAACAAGACATTGTAAATTTTCTTGATAAAAAGATTTTCTGTTCTTTCGTCTAACAATTTACGGTTTTAATAAAATCGTTAATCTTTTTCATAAAAATAACTTCTGTTAGTAAGGAAATAACGCTTACTGTCAATTTTCTTTAAGAAAACAAAAATGTATTTTCACCTAACAATTTACTTTCTCGTGAAAAAAAAATTGCAAACAAAAATAACAAACAATTCAAAATGAACTATTTTTTTAATAGATAAGTAAATAAATTACTATATATATATATAAATATATATATATATATATATATATATATATATATATATATATATTCAATAAATTTCCGGTAGATTTTTTTTTTATTTATTGTATTTCTATTTTTTTCTGATTTGTTTGTTTTAAAATGCGCCTGCGTCTGTCACTTTGTTCTTCTTAATTAGGTGACAGAACAGAAAAAAAACTTAATTGACGGGAAATTCAGAGGATCTTGGTTTAATTCTGCAAAACTGTTTTTTTTCTTTTTTTTTTTTAGGAATACGTCAGCTGTCAGGAATAATTTACTCTATTAAGCTACATACTGGCGCAAAGAGAGCTTACGCTTTTTTTAGTTTATACACATAATACGAATTATCTAAAAAATCTATTTTATATAATAGTCGGTGACACGGTTCGATACAACGGGATGAGGCTTTCAATGCTTCTCCGAAGTGACTTAGTTCTCAATTGTAGTCTACTCAGTTCTCAATTGTAGTCTACTGTGCACTATGATTATTCAAGGAATATTTGATGGCTTGATTGATGTATAAGAGTCGAATTGTTGTTTAAAAAAATAACATTGTTTTTGAATGCGCACCTGTTTTATAAAAGTATCTATTGATTTTATACACCTTGTCCTTCTGCGTGTGCAATGATAATATTTCTCAAATGCCTTTGCGATGCTAGGCTATATAAGAGTGTTAATTTAGGTCAAAACTGTTCGTTATTTAATAGAATTTTTCGATTAATAATTTTTATAGACATCGGGGCATTCTTATTCCAAATTTTGTTAGAACACTCCCAGATACAGAAAGTGCATTTGTGTAAAATTTCAACAAAATTACAGATGTCTATGGACCTACATGAGAGAAACTCTCAAACAGAGACACAGTATCTCAATAGATATGGATAGAATTTAGATATAGATAGAATTTATATATAGACACAAAGTGTCTATATATAAATGTAGGTATATTTATAGGGTAAATAAGACGTTACTCACATTTCTGATTACTTTTAATTTGAATAGATCCTTTGTTTTTATGGTAACTTTATGAAATTTTAACATAATATGACGACAAGTATAAAACTATTTTGGAAAAATTAGCAAAAATATTTTTTTTTTTTGTAAAATAACTCAATTTGTTAAGTTTCAATTCTGTGCGTCCCAAAGGCGTCCTATTTTAAGATAATTAGTGATGACAGATTGCTATATTAATCGATTCCCTTAACTCAATCGCGCTGACTACATTATATTATAGAAACCGTTCATATTAATAAATGGAATGATTTTCCTTGAGATACCATCACCCCAAAACCGGACTATTTTAATTTGTGGAACACGACATCAAGTCTAATTTTTTAATTTTGTAAAGAACTTTCTATTATTTCTTCATCTGATACTAAACACCCATGATGCCACCATCAAGCATGATGAATCGTCTCAAGTAAAAAATCGTTCAGTTTCACCTCAGTGAATTTTCCCAACCTTTATGTATAGGGTCTTAGGATAGTTTGCTTGGAGAATTAAATGAGGTAATCCAAAGAAATTATACATTGTTCATGAGAAGTTTATAAAAATGTTAGAATAACAGGAGTGTAAGAAAAATGTAAACGAACATACATACATATACTAGGTACTTTCAAAATGTTTCTGGACATTTTTCATATGGTCAGTTTTAATAAAAAGTACACACATGATACTCTAGTCCCATTCGAAGTAACCTCCTCCGCATGCAGTGCACTTGTTGTCCCGTCTTTCAACTTCTGGAATTCCTTTTGTGTGAGGGTGTACTTGACCCTCACCACATCTTATTTCATATCCTCAATTATTATTTGAGGATAGCCACTAGGGATGAATTTAAAGTCATAGTGAGCTAGGCTTACGATATAAAAATATTTTAACAATATCAAATGCTACATATAGAGTAAAAATATTTTGCATGAACTCATACGCACACACACATATGGATTTGTACAAACCAATGTTATACTTGTTTGGAAACATTCTTTATTTTAGATTGTGAAATAAAAAAAAATGAAGACACCAGCTGACCGGCTTCGAAGCTCGCTCAACAGAGCTTAAATCGAGCTTAATAATCAAGTTTTAAAAAAGAGGAAAAGCGGAAACCATGATGTGATGATTATAAAGCGAAGTGGAAAAAACAGGGACACTAATTATTAGATAGAAACCAAATTAAGCCCTAAGAGATTCTCTTTTTGTTTGCAAAGAGAAGGTCTCAGATTCTTAATGAACATGATCTCTAGTATTTTGAGATTGTAGAGACAGTGAAACTTACTAAGAATGAAAAAATGCCAGCACTAAAATGCTAAGCACAAATACAATTATACATCAGGTGATCTCCTATACATGAGGCATGGGTATTGCGCAAAACGTCCGACAGTAGGTAGTTTTCCTTCCGAATTTTGGATGGAACATGTTGTTTCCCCTTCTTATCTAATCTTTGAGATTTTCGCCCGACATAGCCCACCCCGCAGCTACATTTGAATAAGTAAATAATGCAATTGTCACGGGGGCGGCCGTATTTAAAAATTGAAAATAAAATGGGTTTACAATGTAAAAACAATGCGCGTATTTGATGCAAGGTAACATCGTTGTACGACAGAAGAACTTTGCTTGGCAAATCTATTACTAATATTACCTAGCCAAGGTAGGCGGAGGTAACTAGGACATTTGTCAACAGATGCCTGTTTAATTTTTTTTTTAAATTAGAAATTTTATTTATTTTAATTTATCTCTCTTTCTTTCGCCCACTCTCTCTCTCTCTCTCTCTATATATATATATATACATATATATATATATATATATATATATATATATATATATATATATATATATATATGTATATATTATGCAAGCATGGGACACTTTTTTTTCTTCAGTTGAAGCAGCAACTATTTACAAACATCGACTCTTTAAGCAAGAAATTGACTCTGAAAGAATATAAAGGTCATCAATCTATATGTGATTTAATGTTCCAGCTATCAGTATTAAACATTCTAGGACTAAGCCTACTGTATGTGCCCGATGATTTGTCAAAATATAAAATTTACACGTACTTCTCCGACATGTTTGTTGAGGTTTAAATAAAGGGGATTACACGCTGAATTTGCATCTAGTTTTAAATTCTTTGACTGGCAGTAATTGCCATTTCGTATACTGCAGATGGCATAAGTATGGAACAGTAGTGCATGTAAGTAAAATATATATTTATTAAAAACAAATATCGTGTACGTCTTATGTATATGATAATGATTTACCTTGCTACATATCTTTAGCAAATAGCGCAACGTGTAAATTACGTCTTTTGACAAAAGTATCGAGTCCTGATGCCTTATTAAAGCAGCAGGTAAAAACTTTACTGCGTATCCTCTGTGTTCCTATGCCCTTTATTATCTGTACTTATATATTTATTTATGTATACAGCATTTAAACATTTTTCACGCATGTTTTCGTAGACCCTGATATGTTTATTACAAGTTTCTTTATCTTCATTAGTGATCCATCAATTCACATTTTAAGTTCATATTGTGACATATACACAAGCGACAATTTCAAGACCAACAAGAGCCGTTATGGTTTTGTCCATGGCAAATTCTTTACTGAGTGTCAATCTTTGCCTCCTATGGCAAACCCTCATAAAAAACACTCGCCTAATGCAATCAACATTACTCCATGCTTTCTTTCTTTGATTAAATCTGAACGGAAATTCCATGAATGGATTTTATATCCTAAACATATCTGCATGTGTTTACGATGATTTGATTTCCATCTGTCGTCTTCAATCAAATGTAAACAAATTCCTATTGTGCCTTCTCCTTAAACAACTAATCTAATGTATTCCATTACTACAGATCACCACGCTTTTGCCACAGTGACCACCGTTCATTCATGAACACGTATCATCAAATGTTTTTCGAGCCTTGGTAATTATTAATTCCCTTGCGAAAAAAATATGCCTCATTCCTTCAACCAGACAGCCGATATTAGGATCGCATTATATTAAAAGCAATTAAACTATTTTTTCATGTAAATTTCCATTTGGTGATATATAATGTTTTTGATGATACCAGCTTCCTATCCTAAATGGTATTTTTCTTTTCACAATTCCGAATCATATTCTGAAAAGCCCCAAATAAAAACAACAATTTTATTCTCTAAAAAAGTCGGACTGAACACAATGAACAAATATATAAAGATATAAAATACACCGACAAGGTAATTTATATGTATACATGTATATGTGCTAGAATTTTTCATAATAATTTCTACACAATTATGCAGAATATAGAAACTGTACAACAATATAATTCAGCGTTCTAGTAGTATTAAACCAACGATCCAAAAAAAATTAAAAAATGAATAAGTAGTAGACATAACATCTTTTTACAAAAATAAACGTATTCGCCATTATCAGTGATCATTCATCGTCTACATATATTAATCAGGCTTTACCTATCTTCCAAATACTATTATAAATAGATTTGTGTTTCATCACCATCCGTTGATTATTGAATTATTGCGGATAACTGCTAAAGGGTTTTCAATATGTGAGTGATAATACGCATCGTTGAGGTAGCAGTAATATCCATGATTTTGAGTATGGTACATTTTCTACCCTATTGTTGTTTTCTTTTCGACACTCCCTGATATTAGAAGTAATCGACGATAATGGCCCTGCAATTATTGCACGGTTTACAATAGACCAAACAGGAACGTCTACAACTCGAACACACGCCTGACGAAGGTGGGAATTTCCCGAAATATTACAACAGTGATGTGCTACCTGACCACCTGATACAAGTAAGTAAACACACACACACACACACACGCACATATATATATGTATATATATATATAATATATATATATATATATATATATATATATATATATATATAGTAATCCACATACAGTACTGTTTCGCTGCACCACAGCCCATCAGTGCGGTAAGAAAGACAACTACATACAGGCCAGGATCGAAACCCAACTGCCCGTACAAGTCTTCTAATCATTACGCTAATCGACGGCTGCTGTGCGTTTAGTGAATTAACGATGTTCTGCCATCATCCGAAATACCGAAGCTCGATTTGTTTACACAAAGAGCATCGCTCAATACGCTAATGGTAATTCGTGTATCACTTCTCAATATGCTCAACTCAAGATAAGGAGCATTACAGTCATCCACATGCAGTACTGTTTCCCTGTACCACAGCACACCAGTGTCGCTAGACAGGCAACTATATATGTGTGTGCAATAGTATACACATGCATGCACGCATTGAATCAAATGAGTTGACACTGCATAGGTTGTTTCGATAAACTTTGTAAGTAACGCTAGGAGTAACCGTTGATTTCTACTAGATTTTAGTGTCAATAATCTCCACATGGTCTCAGTCATTTATGTAGTGTTTCAGTGAATTGTGATTAGTGCCCTCGCTTTCTGTCTTTTAACCATATTTTACTTTTCACAGCTGTTTCATGCGGTATCAGCTGAGTCCAATGGATTTTCTTGAAATTTATACATCTATTTTTTTTGTTTCTTTTTTTAATCATTTACTTATATATTCCTTATGTCAATTTATTATTTATTTATTTATTTATTCTTATTTGAACAAAATGCGATATTCGGTTGTTATTATTATTATTATTATTGTTATTGTTATTATTATTATTATTATTATTATTATTATTTCCTAATTTTACTTTGAAATGCGCAACTATCTCCTGCAGTAAGCAGGCCCAAACTTATCTATGTTTACACCGGGAAATAAGAGACGCATAACTGTAGAAAGTCTTGCAGAGTCCCAATACAGAGATTAAAAGCCTGGATTACCCAAATGTACATTGGATATAAAATAAGCAGGCTAGAATCTCTCTAACCAGTCAGCGTTTGGCGTTCTATTTGAGTCTTAATCCCGGATTAACCCGAGCGTTTGTCAGTGTTGACAAAGTAAGAAAGTGCTGCGTTACAGGTGGTGGGCCCGGGCTGTTGATTATGAGAACTGCGATTTTCTGATGGTTGACGGTGGAGTAGTGTGCAGAGTATTTTGGCTAGCAAATTCTGTTTTATCTTTAGAAGTGCTGCAGCGAAAAATGGATTTTCATTCTTATGCGTATTAATGCATTATATATATATATATATATATATATATATATATATATATATATATATATATATGTGTGAGGTTCTCGGTAATACAGAATAAAACAGTTCACAAAATAGCGGTTTATTATCAGAGAGGGTCTGGAATAATAATAATAATAATAATAATAATAATAATAATAATAATAATAATAATAATAATAATAATAAAATATATCATATAGTATATATGTCTTAAATTGTCCACTGATATCACGGCAATACGTGATTCACAAACACTTGCATGGTTATTTATATGCGGCTAAGTATGTTTTATATTCGTATTGACATAATTTAATTCTGAACTAATGAACTACACTGTTAATAGTTGGAAACAACTCCAGGCTAGCAGTATGTTAACATTTGCCTTGAATTTTAATTATTTTTAATTTTTGTAAAGTATCTAAATAGCGATTATGAGGTATACGTGAAAAGCCAGATGTATCGGACTTTTGTAAGATATTAACATAAATAATTAAACATCAATTAATAAATACTTCTTAAATTTTAATATATTTCGATTCATTTAAATGGGTCTTAATAGCGCATCTAACCATGATTGTGTAATCTGTTGCCATGGCCGCTGGAAGATAGTAGGATCCTTCTATCGATCCAGTAGTTATCTCACTGCTAATGCAATTCTCTATCTATATAAGAGTCAAGTTCGTCGAAGGATGGAGTACTGTTGCCACATCTGGACAGTAACATCTAGAAAGGACATCCTGCCTTGATAGAGTTCAAAATAGACTTCTTAGCCTCATAGGAGATGTCCTTTTTTCTCCCCTGAAACCTCTATTTCACAGAAAAGATATAGCGAGTTTTTCTTTGCTTTATCATTATTTCCCTGGCAAGTGCTGGACTGAGTATCAATCAATGCCCACCTCACCACACTTTTACAAGAAACACCCTTGCTGAAAACACTATCAATAATTCCCCCACTCTTTATCTGTGCCTAAACCTAAACGTAAATTCCATGAACAAAGCTTCTTTCTTAGAACTCAACACCTGTGAAACTGTCTTCCGTTTTCCTGCTTTCCAGCTGACTACAATATGCGTGTATTCAAGTTCAATGTAAACAAATTCTTTATGAGCCTTTCCGCTTAAGTTAACAAATTTAGTGAATTTTTATTACTTAAATTTACTATATTGTCCAATTGACTACTGTGTAATCTTAACCCTTATACTCGCGTGTACTCTGGGCCTAGATAAGTGATGATGCCTATGTAAAAAATGTGTGTTTTCTCGCTAATCATATACGAAATTTGCCATGTTAGTGCCAGCTGAGGTTTCCTTTTTTATTGTCTCCCTTTCCTACAATAAAACGTATTAAATCGTAATATGTATGCATATATATATATATATATATATATATATATATATATATATATATATATATATATATAAAGTGCTGTTAGTTTCGGGTTAAAAAGTTATTTCGATAAGAGAGTATCTATTAAGTAAATATGTAATCGTAATGCATAAGGCATAAAATAGTAATATTTTATGGTAAATAGTAAACTGGGTATAAACCCAAAAATTATACCAAAAACCGCAAGGGAATTCAAGAGTTTGAATTAAGAAAAAAACTATAGTTGCATTGGATTGGACGCATTGACTGCTCTCTCAGTGGGATAATTACTTGAGACGTTGTGTTTAACAGGAAAAATATGAATTATAAAAATCGGACTCAATTTATGTCTTGTCGGCTAGGAACACGCTTTCTTATAAACTGCTAATAGTGAATGCAAAATGTAGCATACGAGTCGCTTCCTATAATCCTATAATGTCGAAAGATTTAGGGGAAACGTGTTACAATTTTTTTTGCATATTGAGATTACAAATGTTCATTATTTGAAAATCAATTACCTGAATAGAACATGTGAATCTTTTTTTTTTCAATCTTATTACGAATATTATAATTAAGGCTTAGAATCGGTGTATATATTTTCACAAAACCTCATTACATTGAATTGATACTGGAATTATCTACACTTACCACTTAAGCATAAGACCTCTTAAGAGGAACTTAAATTGATTGTAAAATGAAGTATATCTAGTCAATTCAGTAAAAGAGAGCTGGGAGTATATGTATGTATGTATATATATATATATATATATATATATATATATATACATACATACATATATATATATATACATACATACATATATATATACATACATATATATATACATACATACATACATATATAACTACTTGATTTACTCACATTAAATTACTATACGAATGTATAGATTTATGCGTAAACTTTAAGTAGTTACTTCAAAAGTGCTCAATACGTAGGTAGAGTTAGTTAGTAAGTTATAAATTGTATATGGCGATTAAGCTACAATGAATATTCCGCGTTTCATCCACTATAGGATTCTTCAGGCTTATGCGCGAATTCTGTGGTTGTTTGTCGTTTTTATATACGCATCTTTTATTGAGATTTTAGTTAGCCAATCAGCTTTCTAGTATCCACCGCGCCCTTCCTATCAGCCACAGAATTCGCGCATAATCCTGGATAATCCTATAGTAGATGAAACGCGAAATATTCAGTGTAGCTTAATCGCCATATACAATTTATAACTTTATATATATATATATATATATATATCTATAATTCTATATATATATAATATATGCATATATATGTATATATATGTATAGAAGTATGCATATAATTAAACATATACCTATATTATACATATTAAGTACCTTATTTAATTGTTTTTTTTCATGAGTATGGATACAGTTAATATAATCAGACATAGCTAAATTTTTATATTAGCCATAATACAATTATTACTAACTAAAATATCCTGAAATTCGGAGAAAACTTAAAAGTGATGGTTTATACATACATTTTAGAAATTATCTTTTTGTTGTTTTTACATGAAAATCAGTTGATTTATCAAAGTCCATGGTCCTTAGGTTTGAAAAGATCATGAAGAAAGCAAAATTACTCATAGCCGAAAACTAACTCAGTTTTTATCTTGTAAATGTATTAAATATACTACATATAGGTGTTTTTATAGATTTGTGGTGCTGTGAATTAGTAGGGTTACAAAGGAAGATACATACACGAATGATGGTTAGTTAAACGTGTATCTATTTGAGAAATACAACCTAGAATATAAAAAGAACATCGGTCGTAGAACGTAAAGACAAACGGGCGCATTATGACAAGTGTCAGTAAGTGGCAGACTATCTATACAGTTCGAAAGAGTTCATGCCATGTATATGGATGAAGCCCGTACAAAGTTGTAATTAATCTCTTATTTAAATATCGATTTTATTTTTATATTAAATTAAAATTAGGTATGGGATGAAACTAGTTGAATCTTCTTTACTCTGAATTTATTACCTCTACGTTCTTAGTTTAAAAGTATAGTAAATATAAAATATCTTTGTTAACCTGTTCATAAAATCTGAAGTTCGTCAACAAATAAGAATAATTTCATATATCATTGATCTAGTATTCGTCTGTGTTCGTGGATCTCATGGATATCAATGAATATATAGACCATACAATTTCAGCGAGGTAGAAATTCTGTAAAACTCTTAAAAAGGTTAACTAAAATGCACTATAGTGTACGTGTACGTAGAATGTTTCAGCATTTTATTCTTAATATATATGTTTTAATGATATTATCTGTTCCTTTTTTTCTGTCGCTAGAAGTACTTTTCTTTAAGAAACAAATAATGTGTGTTAGTGTTGTCTCGTTTCTCATTATTTTCCTTTTCACTTAAAACCCATCTCTTAAATGTCTGCATCAGATTAGCCATGCTCCATAAACCACGACAACTTCGTCTATTCGGGACCCTACGTGTCAAAATGACAAGAACAGGAAATGACATTTATTTGATAGTGAAATGAACTGTCTAGCCAATTCAGAAAAAGAGAGCTGGGTGGGTATATATATATATATATATATATATATATATATATATATATATATATAGTTTTAGCGTTCGTGTGTATGTTTGTCTGTGTGTACAACTCCCTATGATCGAAGAAATAGTATCTATGGTATGTTTACGCCTCTCCTGGTCAAGAAATATTAATGCTCATTGTAGGATACTTCTGTCAATGGATACATTTGTTTGTATGTACAACTTCTAGATATAACACTCTTCACATCACATATATATATCGATTGATTTATGGTTATTAGCATATCACATTGAATTAAATGATTTTAAATAATTAGTTCGGTCATATTACTTATTCGACATAATAACCTCGTTAATGATGTACTATTTAAAAATATCATTTAAAATGTAATTATTTAGTTTAATTTCATTTCAATTGATATTTTATTTAACTTAAATTTACTTATTATTATCGTAAATCCAAAGGGAATAACTGTGATATTTTAATTCTTTGGGCACGTTATTAAATATTTTCTATAATAGATTTGTCTTCATTTCGAAATAGTCTTGTAAATTGAATTATTATTTTTATTTTTAATTTTGAGGTAAATTTTTCGCTTATTCTTAATTTATAAGTAACGTTTTGGTGCTCATGCAGAGAGTGAACTCAGAGTCCACCCGGCTTTCTCCGGAACATACACCAACAGCCGGAGTAAAGAGATTGTCGCTGCGGAATTAAGCCGAGCGTTGCCGATGAAAGCATAACAAGAAAAGAAAACCTACCATAAATTTTTAATTTTATTAGCTGTAAAGAAAAATTTTATAATCATATTTTTATCTTGTTTTGCTTTTGATATATATATATATATATATATATATATATATATATATATATATATATATATATATATATATTTGGTACCCATGCAGAGAGTGATTGGTGCTCAAATAATAACGCGATTATTTAAAAAGCCATTCTTAATATGGGGATGGGAGGGTGTTTTGAACTTATTCTGTACTTTAACCTTACAATTAAATTTAAAAAAAAACATATCATAAAACTTTAATTAAAGGTGGACATACAATTTAAAAATTAGCGCGGATCACTCTCTGCATTAGCGCCATATATTTTTTAGATAAATAATGGGAAAGATTTTTGGTCAATGTCAAGTTTCTTTCAAAATCTTCAAACAACTTTAAAATGGCGATTTTTATAGGTTTTCGGTGTTTAAAAAAAAATAAAATTTACAAGGTCGTCACCACTTATCAAGGCCCGGAAGAAACTTGAGGATAAGGTTTATTGCGTGTACAGTACGTTAATGTTGATATTTGTGTCTACTGAAGTGGGCCGTTGATCAGGAATTAGTTTATGTTGGACTTGAAGACATCAGGTGGGAAACAGGCAGACGGAAAAGAGTTCCACATGCAGGCACTTCTAAGAAATAAGCTTTGTTCATGGAATCTACGTTTTGGTTTTGGCATAGATAAAGAGTGGGGAAATTTTGGACAGTGGTTTCAGCTAGACGGGTATTTTTCGTGAAAGATCGGCGAGGGGAGACCAAGGACTAGAGCTCAGATAGCACCTGCCATGGAAGTAACGATAAAACAAAGGCTTGCAACGTCTCTCCTGTGGCGTTGAAAACGAATATCACATTTAAATTTGGGGCATGATATGAAGAAATTACTTTTTCAAAAAGTGGGGGATCACTGTCCTATATAAATTTGACGTAAAATGAGCACCCACTTCCTATCCACGTAATAATTTCTTCATATCATAAAGCAAATTTAACTGTGATTTTCGTTTTTAGCACCCCCAAAAACCGGCGGTGTTGTTTTTTTTTGTTTTTTTTAACTAAGAGATTCCTTCCTTTTTTAATAATTTAGGCCGCTAATAATGCCTGAGCGTTCTTTAGGTGGGTATTCAATTGTAGAACTTGTATAGTTTTTAACAGGTGCTTCTGTAGGTGAATTAACCGTTTTTCCGTAAGTGCTGACATTAACCATTAAACCATTGAAGCAGAATCGGTCATTATTTCACATAAATTCTGTTTACATTAGGGGGCTTTCCTTGTCCACATGATGCTCAAGTTTTCGTCCGTACCAGTAATTTTTTTTTTCTTGAGAAAAGTCGAGGACGCAATTGGTGTTTCAATCTGCTCACTTAAGGCTGTAAAATTCATGTTTTTTTTGTTGTTTTTCTTCTGCTGTTAAAGTACGAAATGATGTGATTTTTATTTTTTTACTAATTCATTTTCTTTTCTTCCTCTTCAAAATTGTGTACTGCTGCTTTGAATTTTCAACTGGCGCGAATCATCGCGCTACATTATCATCGGTTCAGCTTTATGTTTCGTCAGACGGCTTAATTTTCTCGGCGATGCTCGACTTACTCCGGCTGTTGACGTCCTGTTCCGGAGAAAGCCGGGCGTGCGCTGAGTTACGTCTGGAACACTCTCTGCATGAGCACACACATTTTTTTTTATTTGTTATTGTTGAGTTATCCGGGGGTTTTCACTGCATTTAGTAGTTTTCCGCCAATATAGTTCATCGTTCTGTTTATAATTGTTTATTTTGGATTAAAAAAATATAGCCATTGAACTATAAGTCATTTATTTCTCATTCTTATAAGTATATGTGCACTGAACAGAACATAATACTTAAAGTTACATTCATATTTTGATATATCTTTTAATTTAAACGCGAAAAAAAAAGCAATTGGGACGCTGAAAACGTACACAGTAAAACAATACGTTGTAAAATGCTCTTATGGTTGTCAACTTGTTAATGTAGATTTATTTGTAAGAAAATTGCGTTAAAGTAACTGAAACGGAATACGGAAATGAACGATGTAAAAAAATTAGAAAGTATTAACCATTTTTATTTGGATAATTTAAACGAAAAAAAAACAACAAGTGGGACGCTGAAAACGTACAAAGTAGAACAGTACGTTGTCATCTGGTATAAATTGATTTATTTGTAAGAAAATTGTGACAGTGTAGTTGTAATACAGAATAAGTGCAAAACATTTCCACCCTTTCCATGTTAAATAATAATTTATAAATAATAGCGTTACTATTTTAGTGCGTCGGTCAAATTCTGCAAAATTAGCGATTTATGTTTATTTGTTTACGCTGTTATGGGTTTATGTTTATGTATGCATACGCAACCGGAAGTCGTAAACCGGATGTTGGGTTACAATAACCGTTACAAGGACATTTGAGTTTTAAAATTATATAGATTTAATATAAAATATTATTTTTTAACCATATATGATATCACATACGTCGCTATGGTATAATTATTACCATAAATCGGTATTTTTTTAGTTTATCGACCCCCGGCATTCACCTTTGAATTGTCGACTTTTATAAGTTTTGGTGGACGCCGAGAACGAATATTGCATTTATTTCTTGGGCAAACGAGTAGTTATTCATATTTGAAGACATTTAGTATCCAACGTAATCACCACAGTTTAGCAAGCAAATGGATCCCCGTGCATTTACTAAAAGACACCAAAAAGAGCCAAACGAGCCCCCCCCCCAATTACCCCAGGCATTCTTTCACTTTCTCATGGTTGGATGAATAATTATGCATACATAATCATAAACTCATAACAGTGTAAATAAATAAACATAATTAAGTATTTTTATAATAAAAAAGACATTTATTTTCGTTTTTTGACATGAACCCAATTTTTTCTTCTGACATCAAATCTGATAATAAAACCCGTCGCAAATTTACATGGCATGGTATGAACTCCTGGACCGTGGGACTTTCTGAAGAACTGTTAGTTTCAGTAAAGTGGAGGATCACGTTTCTATGATAATTTAACCTAACATGAGCACCCACACGTTGCTCCCCCCAAAAACATTTTGTTTATATTGGAGCAGTGGGCGATGTCGGCGGCAAGGGGGATGTAGGAAAGTTGTTGTAATTGTACTATCTAGAAATGTTTCATGTGAAGGTATGTTTTGCAATGAGCATACATAAATGTCGTTTAAAACCATTGGCGTAGACCTGCCATTAGACAGCTTCAGTCACGGTATGTTCTACTTCTCCGTCAGCCAGAAAGGATGTTCCGAAAAAAACTCTACATTCTGGCTCGTAATCAAAGAAGCAGAAATAAAGTTTACCACGAGACTCTTCAATGAAAAGTTCTACAAAAGGATATGATGAAAAACCGATATCATCTGATTGTGGTATGTTTTCAGTATTCAATGCGTTAGATAAGATTTAAGCATTGAGTTGAAATTTACTTCCTTCTTACAACATCCACATACTGGAAAGTTGCCCACAAATCGCGTACCTAAGTGTGCAGGAAAGTCCCGTGCGATGCGCGGGTATATTTGCTAGTATATATATATATATATATATATATATATATATATATATATATATATATATATATATATATATATATATATATATATATATACCCGAAAAACGGGTAAGAAGCTTCCCTACCAATACCTGCTTCCTTAAAATGCCCCATGTCAGAGACAAGATCACAACGGCTATGCGCAGGGCTATCAGAAGGGAGGGTCTCAATATGTAACTAGCCCACTCCGGACCATCCCTTAGACAGCGGTTTTCTAAATGCAAGCACAACGAGGATCCACCACCATCCACACTGACAAATTGCCCCGTATAACCATCTGCCACCGCAAACATGTAGTTTACAAACTGGAATGCTCTGCCGGCGGAAAATTCTACGTGGGCTGCACCACGAGACCCTACAGAAAAATATCAAGGAACACACGCAAACACAAGCATCGCCATTCCACAAACACCTCAACACCTGAAGAACCCCCAATATATCTATTAAAGTCGATATTTTAACCACAGAACGCAATATTGGGAATCTTCGCCTAAAGGAATCATTACTAATATCCAAATTACGGCCAGAACTACACAACAGACTGGAGTTCGGATCATCATTCATTATATAACTTTACATACGGCTCCCACCAAAGATTTCTCATTACAACATTAACCCATCAGAACAGGTATTCCACTGCACACCGCTTATACACCACTCACAGTCCAGGCAGGGCCTTACTACAAGCACCCTCCCATATACTTTAATGGTGAATGCTCTGACGAACTATACGGCATATCAACTTTTTCATGTTATTTAATGCCGAATCTAGTTATTTTGAGGAACGATTTTTAATGGAGTATATATTTTCTTAAAGTCAGATACTATTTAACCCATAGTTGGGACCCTAACAGGTACTACCACTCCGGGTCAGAGTGGACCTGGGAGCAATTGCAATTAAAGGGTGGCTCCACACTCTCCAAGGCCCACAAGATGGGGGCTCACCATCGGATATAGTTTTAGGTCATATCCAGGACGTGTTAGGGGTGTAAATTGAATATATAAATATATATATATATATATATATATATATATATATATAAATTATATATATATCAAAAAAGAAATTGAATAAATACGTAAAAAACAGCAATATATACAGAAAAAATAAAATAATAATAAAGAAAAAAATAAACAAATAATAATAAAAAATTAAATGGAAAGATGTTCCAACTAAAACGACTTATATGTTTATTAAAATAAATAAATAACAATTTCCAATTCTCTCCTTCAAAAGCTCACCCGTACAAGCCTGCTAGCGACTTGTGTGACCTAGATAGTCCAGGTCATTCGACTGAACAAGTAAGGGCATTAATAAATTAAACCAATAAATGAATAATACATAGCAGCAGAAAAAAATAAAGACAACGAAATAGACATAGAATATACACAATAAAAAAGCTTACGCAAAAGCAACTAACTAACACAGACATATATATATATATATATATATATATATATATATATATATATATATATATATATATATAAAAGAGGAACACAAATATGTTAATTACGTAAAACACGCCATACACATAAATCCCTTTCTTACATTTGCTCCGAGGATCCACACTGCCATTCAATTCATTTTCCGCTCCATCATCTAGCATGTTTGGAATCGATCTGTCCCGTCCACCATGTGAAATGGGGATTTTTTCACGCAATATAATGGAAGATCTCACAAACATAACAAGTATGACATTTGTATTTAATACAACTGAATGAATATATGTATATATAGACATATATGTACGTACTTATTGATTTGTAAATCGTCACTTGTTGTAGTCTTCTCTCACCAACACCGACTATAGTTCATTCCTCTGGATAAATTCCAAGAGAACTGGAAGGCGTCATACCACTAAAACTCCAGTGGAGACCAATGACCGCTGCTAGCTAGACATCGATGGTAAGCGGCTGTTGCGAAAATGCAAATGCATTTGCAAATTTTATCGAAAGAGGTAAAGAGCACTGTAAATCTGTGAAGACTTGTTATCACTCAGCTTGCAGGGAATGCCACAGGTCGTTCTGAGGGAGAACTCTTTTATTACATGTGTGAAAGCTCCTTGGGGGTTAATAATAATAATAATAATAATAATAATAATAATAATAATAATAATAATAATAATAATAATAATTTGGAGATCCTGTAGAAATCCCATGGAATTATAAATGTATTTCCTCAGCAAATCTGTTTCCACAGAACTCATATTTTTCCGTGTAGCGCAAAAAATAGCTTTTGTGTCCCTAAAAAACAATGAAAAAACAGCAAATATGAGTTAAATAATATTTCTATAAAGATATGTCCATTATATTTTTCAATTAGAACTAAATATAAATTAAGAAGTCCTAGGAAGTACTCAGAAGATGGTATTGTACCACTTACTCCATAACAATTTGAAAAAAAATATCACAATGTAAGAAGCATTTTGTAACTTATTTTTTCTCCTGATAACGTTCTTTTTTGCCCTATTTTCTTTTTCGAATATTCACTTTTATTGCGCAAAGCTTTACTAAGTTGTAGCTTCAGTAAACAACGGCTTAAAGTCGAGATTACAACCAGTTCCATTTTCACACCATTACTAAGAAGGAACACATGTTCTTATAATTATTTTCGAAAACAAGACTACATAAGAGAGAATCATTGTAATAATCCTGCATATAAAAACAAAGATTATTGAACCTAGAACAGTAACGATCCATCCTAAACCCGCCGTGTTACTTACGTCTCTTTGTATCACAAAAATGTAAATGAAAAGAAGAGGAGACTACATAAACGAGGAGAGAAAACACCATGCAACATTCTCATTGAAAGTTACACACCGTAATTAAATCCTTACTCGTCTTAGCAATACTTACTGTTTAAAGACAATCACTGACTCGTATCCGAGGATTATTTATAAGAAACTGTTACTGCTAGAATGCAACATGCATTTGTAACGGTTACTGAAGACAACGAAAGGTTCTGGAATTCCAGTAAGCCATTTTATCGCTCGTACATCAGTAGATATAATCTTTTTTTTCAAAAATATGATCGTTTTTAAGTAATTGCTACGGGAAATCTTCTGATTAAGACATTGATTGCAGAAACGTGATGGCTCCAGAATAAGACAGCGATGTGTAAGAGATGACGCAAAGGGTGATGAAGAAGCAATGAGTATACCGGGGTTCCTCAAATCTCCAGTAAAATTTTAGGAACATTTCAACAAAAATCAACGATATACGACCGTTTCTGTAAAGTAAAAATTAATTTTTAGAGATTATTGAGGAAATCGAAGATTACTGAAAATCTGGAAAATTCTCAGACGCCATTTTTCAGACGCCATTTTTCAGACGCCATTTTCAGACGCCATTTTAATTATAAGTTAGTTGAACTTTTCAGACGCCATTTTTATTATAAGTTAGTTAAACTTTTCAGACGCCATTTTTATTATTAGTTAGTTAAACTTTTCAGACGCCAATTTTATTATAAGTTAGTTAAACTTTTCAGACGCCATTTTTATTATAAGTTAGTTAAACTTTTCAACGCCATTTTTGTTATAAGTTTGTTAAACTTTTCAGACGCCATTTTTATTATAAGTTAGATAAACTTTTCAGACGCCATTTTTGTTATTAGTTATTTAAACTTTTCAGACGCCATTTTTGTTATAAGTTAGTTAAACTTTTCAGACGCCATTTTTGTTATAAGTTAGTTAAACTTTTAATAAATAAAACGTTTCTGCTGCTATTGTTGTTGATATTGTTGATGATAATGCTGTTGTTGTTTATGTTGTTGTTGATGATCGTGTTTATGATGATGATGATGATGATGATGATGAGGATGATGGTGATGATGGTGATGATGATGATGATGATGATGATGATGATGAGGGAGAAGAGAAAAATTTGTCTGATATTATCTTCTAACCAACCTCTTATCTAGCAGTGCGTGCCCTCTATATCAAGTCTCTTCATTGAATAAGAATTCCGAAACTAAATATATATTCAGTGTATATATAAACCAACACAATCCGAACTAAAAATGAACACACCTTTTTTCCGTATTTTTATTCAAAAAAAACCTTTTTATTCATTTTATTTTATTTTATTTCATTTTATTCTGAGCCCCATTCGTACAAAAAAGAATCCGTTATGATTGCCTCAGGTTGAAAAACAACGTCTGCTTAGTTGGACAACGACCAAACTGTTGTCCTTCCCAGCTTAAAGGGAATCCTTGTTAATGTGGCCTCTGTCCAAAAAATAGGAACAAACCTCCAGACAGATATTTTTTAAGATACACAAATTCAACGTGCGCGTATCGCGCGTAAGAATCCGTTTCAACCTAAACTGATGAACGAAAATGTTATTTATTTTTGGTGTTACGCACTGGTAAAAATGATTTCCCCACAAAAAATTACGCTGCCGGTAAACCGTGAAAAATACTGAAATGAAAATAAAGCACTAGGTATTGAGTCATAAGACATATGCTAAGAACATACACACAAACACACACACACATATAAGTATATATATATATATATATATATTTAAAAATAAAAGTTTACATTCTCATGGCTAAATCATGGCTACGATGGCTAAAACAGGGATATTGTAATATAGAGGTAGAGACACGTCATTGAATTTCTGGGGGAAAAAGCATTAAGAATACTAGTGTTTATGTAGAAATACACCTTCCTGATCACAAAAGGTCGATAATTTTAGTGGTACCCCTTTCGTCATTAAAGTAATTGAATTTTTTTTCATTAAAAGAAGACGCTTTACTTTTAAGAAACGATCTTATGACAAAGTGTGACTCGGACATCCGTGCATGACAATTGGTCCTGTCTGGCAAAAATGGCAAAAGTAAATTCAGAATGCTAATAACTATTTAGAAAAATAAATTCTGAAACACAAAACGTCGCTCGTTTAAGTTGAACCATGCTCAGCTTTCGTTGCTTTTTAATGTCTTTTTAATGTACTTTATTTTTTGAAGGGTGTAAGAGAGATAATTAGTCTAACTTAATTTATTAAAAAAAATAATTGCAATCTATTTTTACTAATAAGTACTTTTTAATGATTTAAGGTGGTTTATATTTATTAAATTTAAACCAACGTTTATGACTACATGTCATAAGCTCCTGTCTTGAATTTAATAGTTTGGTTGTATTTTTTATATGTTCATATTTTAAAATTTTTAGGGTCTCTTTTGTACATAGTGCACAAAATTTATCTCCTGGTTTATATGATTTAGTTAGACTAATTATCTCCCTTATACCCTTCAAATAAATAAAGTAAAGAAAACATGACAATTATCTCCACTTAAAATATGTAATAGTAATATTCTCTATATATAAACCGTAGCGTCTTTGAATCAAAAATACGCTAACGGAAACAATTTATTGCACGAGCGTCCCCCCTTTAAAAACTCATCATTCAATAAGATAAAAAGCTATAGCAAACATCTAAATGGCTATTTTAACCACAGTTCCTGATTTCAAAAAACGAAAAATTAAAAGGTAAATATCTCTATATATTTTTAAAGCAAATTTATTATGTAAATTCAAAAAAATATATTTTTCTCTACTTATTTCTATCTCTAACCCATATTAATTTTCTTATAAATTTTAAATCCAGACCTTTTATTTCAATTTTTCAGATTCATCTGCCTTACTTTTAATGCTAGGTTTATTTATGGTGTATTTTAAATTCAATAAAACCCTTCAAAATTTGCTAATGAGGAGACCTTGCTTATCAAAAATCTATATATAATTATTGTACATAACTTGATGTATACCACAATAAAAAGCATTGTTTTCCGAAACGATCGTACAGATAATTGATTTTGTTTTGTTCCTTGTTATGAAACGGATTTTTAATTTAATTAAAATTTGATTTTTTAAATTTTAAATTATCAATCACATTACTTAATATATATATATATATATATATATATATATATATATATATATATATATATATATATGTTGACACACGGGTTTCGTCAGATCACCGAAGTTAAGCAACGTTGAGCCTGGTTGGTATCAGATTGGTTATCATTTGGGAATTCTAGGCGCTGTATGTGCCCTCAGCTTATCCTGCCTTTGTTCCCAATCGTCCTTTACTTCACTTGCAACTGGTTTTTTAACAATGTCGTCTGTGGTATGTGTGTATTTTTATGTATATATTTATGTACATATATATATTTATAAATATATGTAATATGATATAAATAATGTATGCAAACATTAAAAACTAAGTGATCGGTCCTCCTTACAATTTTGACGTTACTGCTTAATATTGCCGTCTCTGAGACAGATTTCATTGTCAAATTAAAATATAGGATCCAGTAAAATAGCTTTTTTAAAAATGCAAAATGGGGAGGATGGTTAATTAACTCTACAAAATATATGTCTGATGGTCGGTTACAGTTTATAGACTTATTGGACCAAATAACGTTTCTATAAGACAAAAGGATAATTTTTACTTATAAATCATCTAGGGGAAGATAATATATTTTAGAAGAAATGTGAAGTAATTTTTTATTATTTTATTTTCTAGAACGACTCATTGTTAATTATCGACGGATGAACAAAGACATAATTTTATAAACCAAAAGTGGCAAACCGAAAGAAATAGAATAATTCAGAAGAATGCTTTATGTATATAATATGAGACTCATCCAACCTTTTTCGTGTAAATTAGAAGTATTTTCTTAAGTAGGCAAGTATGAAACCGTGGCGGACCAATCCTCTTATAAAAATGCTAAAATTAATGCTAAATAAAAAAGAACATAGCGAGGCATTGAGTTTCCTATAATTAAATAAGGAAATATTATTCTAGTTGAATACTTTTCAGGTTGAACATTACGTAAACTCTGAGTGATCTCATATAAATGCCTTGGGTCCTATGATTTTTAATTTATTTTAAGAAGTTCTGCGTGCGTCCGAATCTTTATCAAGTATATCCTCTGTGAATCTGGGATTGTCCAGTCTTACATTGTATTTTTAATCTCAGTTATGTATCTTGTATAAATGACTATTATGACTGCACTTTTTGTTGTAATTTTCAGTTAAAAGTGTAAATATATAGGAAAGTTATGACTTGTTGGATCAATGTTTATTTTATGCAATGTTGTACAGCGTAAACTAATCAGCTTTCGCTAGCGTTGTATATTAAAAAATGTCCAACTACGAGGCTCATAATGCCGTGTAGTGTTTTTTTTTAATAATGGACATATAAAAAATCCCAATAAAAACCTATTGATCAATGAATCTTATTTGTTGCAGAATAAAGTTTGGAAGTAACTAAGAATAAATGATAATACGTGACTATCAAGAAAAAGACAATTTATTTTTGACATTTATTCTAATAAAAAATATAGTTTATATATTATGATACTTTATAATAGATGATCATCTTTATATCGGTTTATAAATAACTAGCGAAGGGTACCCGGCGTTGCTCGGGTGTTTGTAGGTGTGTGTGAAAAAAAACCCGAAATATGAAAAAAAAAAAAACAGGTGCCCGTGAAAAAAAAACGAAGCCTTGACGACGCGCAGTTGGAAAATTGTAAAGTGTGAAAAAAACAGGTGCGCGTTTTTGATTGCCGTGACGGCCATAGCTATTCAGCAGTTAGCATTATGTGCGGGACAGTTTTTAATGAGGTCAATAAATAGGTGTGTTTGTTTTTAAAAAACCCGCTCCCTGTTTATTAGGGGGATGTCTCGTCTCGAAATGAAAGCTACCGTCTGATATGACGAAATCGACATTGACCAAACGTTACTTATCTCTCTAGAGACCACTGGCTTTCGCCCAGTGATTAGAGTCGAGTTTCGCTTTTTTTTAATACCGAAAAGCGAATGTAACGCGTGCCGATGCGGGAAATGTCGAATAATTAACGTTTGAAAGTCAATAAAATTAAATAGACAGGCGAGCTCCTTGGTCAACTGTAAGATATTACAATTTATAGATGATGTAAAAAGTTTTTAAGAAGTGGTGAACCGAGAGAGCGCTTCTCTGAAAGAAGCCTTTTGTGGATATCGAGGAAAAGGGTACATACATACATACACACATTTTCGTTTTTATATATATAGATTAAACATAAAACCGTAAACCAGCATTTAAAAAACGAAACGCGTGAGCAAATCTAGAGTGCTCAAATGTAGTGACTTAAGGAGAAAAACACCACTGAATAACCGCCCAAGCGTATGCCCACTAGATATGTAATGTCTACGCATGCACAAATGTACATTAACACGTTTAACCACGTTATTTTAAAAGTTTAGCATAGAGACGTAAAACACATGATAGCAAATAATCCTGGGGAATTATGGTTTAAGTTTTGATTTTACCATACAGAATCTTAATCATAACTTAGTTTAACGTTTTAAGTCACTACAACATATTGGGTACAATATAATAATCAATATAGAATTAGATCTTCTATATTTCTATCAAAGCAAAAATGGGTGTGTATGTATGTGTGTTTGTATGTCTCGCAAAAACTTTCGCAAGAGGCAACGAATTTTCACAAGATAGGTATCATTTTCAAGCTCGAACATTCGGCCGACAAATATCGAAAATTGGCCAAAGACATTCATTCCGTAACTCTAAACATGACCCTGTTCTATCTAATGACAAGATGGCTTCTAGGCATGCGCAAATGACGTCGGAACATTAATTAGTTTAAATTTTTTTAAAAACACACACTTTTTTTTCAATGTCTTCTTAGCTCAGTTGATTAGACCGTGGTGTTATTATCTAAAGGTTGTAAGTTCAAATCATAATGTAAGATGTCTTTGGTTTTCGATTTTTAAAGTGTTAATATTGAACGAGGGTTATTTATGCAATTTTTTTACGTACGCTTTTTTTTTCTTTTTTTTTTTCTTTTTTTAGATTTTTTAAAGAAGTTTTAACGTTCGTTTTTCTGGGGTTTTTCCAATCACATTCGCGTTTTCTTTTTGTTTTTCGGTTTTAAGAAATTTTCACATCGTTCATTTGCATTACGCTCGTTTTTTTGTTTATTTTCGATTTTTTAAAAGTTTTTACATTTTTTATAATATTTAAACAGGATTATTGCTTCGCTTATTCTTTTGCTTTTATTTACGCTCCACCCCCCTCCGCCCGAGCACACACATGCCTAAACACCCGTGCAACGTCGGCTACACCCATTAGTTAAGAATAAATACGAAATCTGCATGAATAATATATATTCTTTTAAGTGTATTTTACGACCGGGCAATGTCAAACACTGTTTTAATATATATATATATATATATATATATATATATATATATATATATATATATATATATATATATATATATATATATATATATCGAGAGAGAGAGAGAGAGAGAGAGAGAGAGAGAGAAACTGAATTATCTTAATCATTAGAGCAAAAAACATACATATGGAAAGGCAGGAATAATGAATTATCGTTCGAAGTATTCGAAACAGACAGAGAAAAAAAAGAAGAAAAGAGCGACGAGAATATCCGTACTGATTTTAAAAGTTGCGTCTTTTTTAATGGCATCAGCAAAATAACGAGCCTAAGTAGAAAGAACACCAAAATTATTGAAGCGTATTAGTTCATTTGGAGGTCGTAAGTCTCATTACTTTACTGCAACACGACCAAGACCAAAAGCTTAACTAGTCAATACTAAAGACCAACATTACAATTACGCTCGAGACTTTGAGCGGTGACAATCATGATTTGAGTTCGTCGTATGTGAGGCTGTAAACGTTTTTTTACTCACCATTACTGATTAAATATAGCGGAAATAATTTTTTTTTGTCATTGTCGTCGATGTCCATGCTAATATATATATATATATATATATATATATATATATATATATATATATATATATATATATATATATATATATATATATATATATATATATATATAAATCTTATTATAAAATATTTAATCAATTTTCCCGGAAAATATCTTCATAAACCTGTAAGGAAAGTATAAAAAAAATTATTTATTCGACAAGGAGTAAAAATACAACAAGGAAACCTTGTTCCATGGATTTACAAGGACTGCCATTCTTTTTATCAGATTGAAGAGGTTTGTAAAATATACAATACATTTTTTCAGTTTATTTTCTCACAGAGAAACGAACAATATGAAATTGATAATATTTTGATGAAAGATCATTTATCAGTTTTTAGACAGTTTATAGGAATTCAAAGGGATAAGGAGAGCAAGAAACTGGGAAAAGGAAGGAAAAAATATGATAAAGACCCAGTGGAAAACAGGAGATAATCCTGTATAAGAAACATGCGAAATGGGTATGTTGAAGACCCAGTGGTAATCCATATGTAAACAGAATTATAAATATAAATGTCCAGGGTAAAATGAAGCTTATCAAAAAGGATCAGATCATGGAGAACTGAAAACATACAACATTGTTTTAATAGCGGATCAAGTAAATGGTGCGTGTTAAACTGGAGACGTAAAATAACATTATTGAAAAAGTCAAAAGGAGAGGGGAGAAAGAGAGGTAGACATTGTTGAGGGGAGAGGGGATAACGAAGGGGAAGTAAACGGCAGGGAGGGAGTAATCTTTCTAAATCTATTTTGACAACAAATACATAGTTAGTTGTACGTCTACACATATATACATTTATAAATAGTTAACTGCATATAAACACATAAATAAAATTATAGAATAAAAATAAAATAATGTGAAATTATATAGGAAAAAAAGTGAGATAAAAAGGGGAAAATCTTATACACAACCAAATGGAATGCATACATATGTAAATTTAAAATACATATATATATATATATATATATAGATAAAGATGCTCATATACACACGAATATGCAGATGCATACACATACATATGTACATATATTAGTGTAAAGCAACCCCCTTTAGTCTCACCAAAAATTAGAAGAAGTCTTTTATTTTATAAAAGTAAATTCAAAGCCATAGTTTTAAGAGGTGGGTTAAGTATTTTCGAATCAGTTATATCTAAAATGTGTATTATGTTTATATTATGGAGATAAGTTCGCTCTTGAAATTAGTTAATTTGATACTTTAAAGGAAATTATTATACTTATAGCTTCGGATATACAAAGGAGACATGAGTTAGAACCTGGACTTTTTTAAGAATAGCCCAACTGAAAAAGAAAGGGATGTATTTATATTAAAGTTATTTTTTAATTAAAGTGGTTAGGAGTGCGCGTGGACTCTTATCACTGATTTCCTTATTAAAGGATGAAATGTGGTTAGATATTCTGACATGTACTTATGTTGAAGTATCGCCAATATAAGTGTATACTTTACCTGGCGTTCATGTAGTGTTAATTGTGTTTTTTATTAATACTTGTTATGGGATTACGGTTTTATTCAGATTGTTACATCTAGCAATATATATATATATATATATATATATATATATATATATATATATATATATATATATACTAGCAGAAGTACCCGTCGGTGACTGGGTTCAAAAAGAGCCTACAGAAAATAGACTATGATGAAATTATGATAGGTTATGAATGTGAGGGGGGTTGTAAAGAGAAAGGTGTTTGTTGTGGTGGCACACATTCATTGCATATGTGAATAGTAATTACACATCAATAGGAAGACTCAGTTAGTCTGAGTGTGTGTTCACCAGAAGCCACCGAATGCCGCCGAGAGCAGATATGTTTCTCCAGCAAAGACTCTATTATTTGACACCATTATGTAAATATCCTGTAAATATACATTTTCCTAATAAATTTCTTATTTGATCTACCTTTGTTTGTTGAGTCGTCATTTGTATTGCTTTCTACGTTACTTGTTTCAACATGCAAACTTAACAGTTTTGATACTCCAAAATTTTACCCTAAGCAAAATGTGATGAAAGTAAAAAATAATTTTCGCGAAAATATATTTTTTAGATCAACTTTGTTTCCATTTGTAGCCCAGAGTGACCAACAAAATTATGTTGTTATATATAATAATATAAATATACAAGAAATAAATGTTACCATAGTCAATAAAAGTCACTTTTATCGAAGAAAAGTTCATTGGTTTGTATTTTTAAGTAGTTTATATTTTTTTTAAATTCACGAATCTGTTTCAAAAATCAAAATGGCAGCGACTTTGAAGTGGAGAGCCCCGTGTTCAATTTGAAAGAGGGGCACCTAAGCATTCAGTGTTAACAATTTAAGAGAATTCCGTCAACGTAAGGAATATTTATAAATATGTTTTTATGCTTTTCGTTATTTTGTGCTTGAGAAATATTCGGTTATGGCATGTATAATTTATATAAAAATTCATTTTAGTAGTTATCGCCTCAAATTTCGTTTTAATTTCGGTTCGCTGAATTTATTTCAAGTGAAGAGCATTGGAAACTATTTAAAAACAAAAAAAAACATGAACTGAACATTTATTGGGTATGGTAACATTTATTTCTTGTATATTTACTTTTTCGGGTTCTGCTAAACACTCTTACTGAATAATATCGATGACATATCGTAAAACAAAAAACAGTTTTGAAAAAATGATGAAGCTTAACTTAATTTAGTAAAATAAGCCGAAACAGCAATATTGGGATAATATGCCCCATCATTTGACCTTGTAAAACGCTGGCATCATGAATTCAAACATGGCCGGAAGTCTGTGGAAACAGCTGCAGACCTGGTCGCCCCCCCTTCTGCCATTTATGAGGCATCTGTCCGTTAATTTGAGCCTGCCATTTTGGAAAATCGGCGCATTGCTATTCGCCAAATTGTCCAAGATGTCAAGATTAGTACAGGGTCTGTGGAACCTATCATTCATGACACTTTGCATATGCATAAGTTGTCGGCCAGATAGATTCCCAGGTTGCTCACACCATTCCAGAACGCGTCGCGTGCTCAATGATGAATTTGGCGATGTGCCAAGCAGACGAGTCAAAGTTTTTCAAAAGACTGATTACAAAGGATGAAACCTGGATCCAACACTATGATCCAGAGACCAACGCACAGTCAATGCAGGGGAAGCACTTGGCCTCACCACCTTCAAAGGAGGCAAGAGTGCAGCCATCCGCTGGCAATGTCATGCTCACAGTTTTCTGGGACCATGACGGAGTAGTGATGACAGATATCCTGCCAAAGGGTACCAAAATTACACAGGGCTATTATGCTTCACTTTTGAGGAAATTAAGGGAAGCTATCAAAATCAAGAGGCGGGGCAAGATCAGCAAAGGTACTCTCCTCCTGCAGGACAACGCTCTGGTCCACAGCACACATGTCGCCAGATCAGAAGCATGGGCGTGTGGTTATGAAATCCTACCCCATCCTCCCTTCTCTCCTGACCTTGCACCCTCTGACTTTAACCTCTTTCCAGCCATGAAGTTGTTTTTGAAACGAAACCGTTTCCCAGATGATGCAGTCTTGATTTCTGAAGTTACGTTGTGGTTGGAGGACCAACCTTGGGTGTTCTACAAAAACTGTCTCCGGAGCTGCATCAAACGATGGGATAAATGCATACCTCTGGATGGTTCCTATGTAGAGAAAGACTAATAACTGTGGCAATTTTCGTTGCTCTACTGCTATGGGAAGTGTGTCAGGGGCATTACTCATTGCACGCCCTTCATATTTATAAATTTCCATATAAATACCAAACATAATAAATTTGTTTATATTGACATACGTTGTTTTTGCTTCAAACGTATCTAAATCATATATTTTATCGAATATGGCAATTGTTTCGACATCAATCAGACAATTTAAAATGTTATGTCATTTAAAAATTTCCGTGATAAACATTTCATTAGATAAGTTGAAAAAATCCAGGGTTAATACGTACCTTAACACATTTTAATTCTTTTATTCACTTTATCAAGTAGTGTGTACGGCCTCCTCGTGATTTAATGAATCCACAACCAGCGTTGGAGAAATTGAAGCGCTGCGAACGCGTGCATTGTACCATTACACGATAGACGAGTGTACTTTAGTATTTCAGGTTTTCTTTTTATGCACCATGCAATTTTGCAAGCTTTTTTTTAATGCCTCAGTCGTAAAATTCCAAACGGCGATTTATCGCTAACATCTCTGTCGCAACTTTCAATACGACGGACTTATCTGACAACTGAATTGGTTTTATAAAAGTTCAACAGGGGGCCGATGAATTCTGATCGGTGAAATTTTTCGCTGTGGAGGAATTCAGTGACATTTCCACGCTTTTGAAGCATTTAGGAAGTTTATGACAGGAGTTGCTTCCTTTTAGTCTCACAACGTGAATGTTTGCATCAGAGTGATAAAACTTCCATGTCATAAATACATGCTCGGTTCTCATTAACTTTTCAATTTACATTTGTATTGATACATTTCAAGGAAAAAAAACTAGGGGTACTAACTTTGGACCATCTTTCTACATAATTTATATATAATTTACAATACCTTTATATTCTTTATTTCCATCTCAATTTACGATATTTCACTGTAATAATAGTAATTTTAAAAGATTAATCTGGATTTAAAAAAAAGCAAATGCGATTCAGTGTAAAATAATAGTCATTTACTCCCAATTCCGAATCGAAGAAAAGTTCGACGCGTTTCTAGAAATAATTTCACAGCATAGACATATATGTGTGCCGATGTGTAGGATGGCCTACAAAAGTTATAAGTGTGTTAAAATTTACAAGTATAAATTTACAACATTGTGACCTTAAATTTAGATATTAAAAATTTATACGAGTGTGAAAAGTGTTATGTTAGATAAGACATTATAGTTTGACTACGAATAAGTAAACATCTAATTGTGAAATCTACAGTCACAGAGTTGAACTAAAGTTTGCTATGACGAGGGATAACCCGGTCGATAGAAATGTTCGAATTAAATTCGGAAGCAGCTTGTATATAACTCACAATGAATTAATCATGATGAATTGATTTATCTCGGATAATCGGATAAAGGCAAAAACCTTACCTGTTTCGAAAAGCTAAGGAACAAATGTAATTTACGAGTGCCTCACGTGTTTTACTAAAAAGTTTCTAGTGAAAGACAGTTAATCATGCTGGTAGAGTCTGCGCCCTATTTCTCTTTTCTTAATATAGTCTTAAAACAGAAGACACGCTGTTAATCGTGACTAATGTTACTTACATAATACCAGTCGCAAACTGATTTAATTAAAGGCTTGCTCCATCAAGGACAATGACAAAACAACAAGGGTAAAATACATGACTCCACGAAGATAACATTATTATGAACCAGTATAGGCCTGTATGTGGGTTCATGTGTGTGTATATATATATATATATATATATATATATATATATATATATATATATATATATATTTGTGTGTATGTATGTGTATGGGTGTGTGTACTCATATATATATATATATAGTTAAAACAAACAAAATAAACTGTTTTAAAAACACTTACACATTTGCATATGCATATATATATACATACATATATATATATATATATATATATATATATATATATATATATATATATATATATAAAAGAGAAAAATATTAGGTTCCAATAATGAAAAACAAAATAATTTAATTAAAGATGTTGGGAAGGATATCAATTATAATACTGAAAAAAGGACGACTATGCAATCATAGAAACGAATGCTCCTCGGAAAATAAATGCCATAATTTGGGCGCTGACTAACACAAATGCCTACTGATGGCAGTTCTTGCTCCATCTTATGAAATCATACGTCGAGATTAAGATCGAGTAAATAAACAAGAGATCAACTACACTAGCAACGTTGATAAGAGAATTACGTAGCAGCAACGCGAAAGATAAGTTTAAATTGTCAATATTGAGAATATCAAGCAAATATAAAACAACTAAATCTAAGAAATGCAACCTTTCAACCCTGAAATCATACGATACAATAGTATCTATTGATGCTTTACTAAACCGAACCATAAAATATTCAAACATTGTTTGCATAGAGATAAATATCTACTATTCCGCCTAAGACCAGAGGATGTATTTGAAGAACACATATATTATAAAAAAGGGGATTAAAAAACATCCCTAAAAAGTACTTTAAAACGAATATTACGAGTGTAGTTTTCACGTTGTGATTATCTCAGATTAAATTTGAAAACCAATTAGCGAAGTAATTAAATAGCAACACCTATTAAAACAAATAAAAATGCATAAAAATATTCATGGTTCCCGTGAAATAAACAAACCCGAAATGTAAAATTTAAAAAATTTACCGAACTGCGTAGTGAAAGAATGACTTGTAAGATTTGTAACACTTTGAACTTTAGAATATATCACAATTGCTTTTTTTGCAATGTTTCTGGATATCTATTCCATTCGGTTATTTCAGCTTGCATGGTGTATGAAATTTAACAGAGGGAAACTATACAAATAGTGTTTAATAACTAACAAGAAACTCAATAAATAAGCAAGAAAATAAGGAAATCGAAATTAAATATAAAAATAATTCGTCCCTAACCTGCCTGCCCCCACCTTTATAACCCCCCAATATATATATATATATATATATATTGTTCGATCATATTTTTCTCAAGCGCTTTATTTCGGTGCATCCGATTATCACCAGGAGCAGTTGTTGCTGTTACCGTCTTCTTTTTTCTTTTAATTGAGTATAGTAATACACCAAGCCTCAAATAAAGGAAAAAGAAGACGGTACCAGCAACAACTGCTCCTGATGATAATCGGATGCACCGAAATAAAGCGCTTGAGAAGAATATGATTGAACAACCACGTTTGGGGTCCATTTCATCCAAATGCCAGCTAAAATTTAAAAAAAAAACAACTCGCTGAATGGAATATATATATATATATATATATATATATATATATATATATATGGGGGGGGTTGTGTGTGTGTTTGTGTGTGTGTGCGTGTGTGTATGTGCTTTTGTTTGATGCTGGCTTTACAGAATGTTTTGAACCGTTAAAATTTTCTGTTTCTCACCTGCACTTTCTAACTATAAAAATCCCTTCTCTCTCACTCTCTCTCTCTCTTACTCTCTCTCTATCTTTCTTTCTTTCTCTAGTTCTCTACTTCTCTCGCTCTTTCTATCTATATCTCTAGCTCTCTCTCTCTCTCTCTCTCTCTATATATATATATATATATATATATGTGTGTGTGTGTGTGTGTGCGCGCGTGTGTGTGTTCGTGTGTGTATGTGTGTGTGTGTATGTTGTGAGAGCCTGAAATTAATTAGAAATATATATAAAATAAAAGTAATTATGAATGCCCTTTGGGAAATGCATAATATGGCAATGGAAAATTGGATAGAAGATCCAACTAAATTCCTTCAAATGTTTCTAAAAGACCCGATTAAGAGAGTCGTTAACTCTGAAATGATAGCGGAATCTAAATTGCCTCAGTTCATTAAAGCCTCGAAAACCCATTACTTTGTCACGAGGTCATCAAACCCAAAAACGAGATTTTCTTAACCTCTAATCGCTACCTCGGTAATTCTCAATGTCGATTCGTTTCATAAATGCACTTCATAAAAATTTAGCCTTTGAGGAGTTTAGAAATAATACCTGTCTTTCCAACCCGTTCGTCGTCATGCTGAAAATTGACCTCTGCATTTTAACGACAGCTAAACTCGGTTAATGATTATTATATATTTTTTAATGTGATAATAGGATTGGAGATTTGTTGCTACGCTTTTGGTTATTGTCTTAATCTCTGCTTAACACATCTAACGAAAATTGCATTTGTTTTGCTCGAAAAATATTTATAATAATGATTTCACCTGGGAATTAGCAAAATTGTTAGAACAAATCCATAATCGATTTTGCGGAAGGCTATATATAATACATGGCACAAACACGATTACACGAGCGGACATTTGGTTGCTTTTGATAGCCTTTTGCTTCCATTTATTTTTCACTTTAATACAAATATTGAATGAGATGTATCTCTGATCAATAAGGAAAACTATTGCTGCGTTGAAATCCATATAGCTACACTTATCAGACACCTTTTATATATCTTAGCTTAGAACAGGAAATGGTTCATCGCTTGTCTGGAGCGATTTTCACAAAAAATTAAGAATGCTCGTACAAAGACGCGTAAAATAAATATTCGGATCAGAGAAAAAGTGCATGCTATTTTATACCTTTTTTAAGGAAGATTTTAATCAATATATTTTATTTATTTTAGTAAGTGGTATGCGTAGATTTCTTATCTCGATATTTAGTATAATTAATAACGTCTTTCGACACCATAAAATATAATATTTAAGGCTTGAAAAGGTTTTGGAAGACATTTTAACACGTAATCGATATCTAATCAGCATGGATATAATTGATGCCAAATCTCTACTGATATATAAAATGCACTTCGTCTGCGTTTGTGTTTTTCTGTGTGTCTGTGTGCTTAAGTTCGTTTCCTGTCAACTCCGACACGGCTGATACGATGTTTTATTTTCAAATCTCGCACAAATATACCATATTTATGAGAGCATTTTTGAAAAGTTTACTATTTCAGTGGTTCGGATAAAATTCTAAAGTCGCCATCGAAAAAAATTAAAGAAAGTAACACATCGAGTTCGACCAACAGTTCCCCGCTTATACAAACTTGAATCACCAGTTAAATTGATAAGTTTTATCACCGCATAAGCCTAAGTACCCAGCAAACAAAATCATCGTGAGGTTCTTTGAAAAGAGAAGAGGCGCATTCAAAATGACTGTTAATTTTAGCGCATACATAGACCATGATGCTTTACTTTAGCTTTTTAACTTTAATTCAAACAATTACGTAAATAAATCTTATAATACCAACCGGGAGTTATCTAGAGTGCAACGGTAACTGCAATCTATTGTGGGCTTATTCAATGCGGGATGCCATTTGAAGCTTTCTCGCGGTGCACAACTTGGGTTCCTGACTACAGCAAGTAATCAATCAATTGAATAAAACAATAGACGGTCCGTTTTCAGTTTCGATTATAATGCAATTCTTGGAAGTGGTGGCCATTTACTGATCAATTTCAATCACGAAAAAAGTCGGATCTCTTTGCCTGTCTTATATATTTCATTTTGTACAAGAGGGCTGTGCCTATATTTTGCTCATGAATATTCATTTAAATACTTAAAAGAAACAAAAGTTATAAAAGTTTACAATAATATCTTATATATATATTCTGCGTATCAAATTATTAACGAGTTTACATTTTTTTTAATATTTAAGGAACGAGTGAATAAAAATACATGAAACTTTAAGAAAGTGCTTACAATACTATTCAGCTACTCCAGTCAGAAAATAAACGTATTTAAAGCAGTATTAGCGAGACTATGGCAGAATATACAAATATCTGTTGACTTCAGTGTGCCAAATTATTAACGCGGTGAATAAAAAACACAATATACCAATAACCTGTTTACTGAAGAAATTTTAAAACATTAAATAAACTAGGAAAAATCGTTAGAGCACAATAACTACATAGAAATTTATACGTTGACATATTACTAAGTAATATGCGATTCTTTTTTATGAATGACTTGTAAAAGACCTTGACCACAGAATTAGAAAAATGTGATTTTGTAAGCAGTTATTCCTCGCGATACCTCTTGGAGAGCATCCGACAACTCATCTTCGCTCTTAAACTGGCGTCCACTTGTATAGCGGCGTCGCTTCATGATACTCCAAAGGTTCTCAATTTGGTTCAAATCTGGTGAACTCACAGACCATCCTATCATCTGTAGCCAAAAAACCCCATTTGTTGCAAATACACTTTGATTTTGTTTGCTGCAAGTGAGCATTATCCTGCATAAAAATAATGGTTCTTCTGAACGTCAAACTTTGCTTCTTTAACCATGGTTAAAAGTGCTCCTTCAGAAAAATTATGTTAGCATTTGACGTCATGTTTACGCTTTCTGAGACTCTCCATGGATCAACTAAAGTATCTCCGATACTCCCCGCCGAATCATTATTCCACAACCACTTTGTAAGCGCCTTAGACTCTGATGACGATGTCGTCCATCGAGGAACCATCACTTGCTCCATCCATCTGGGTTATTAAGAGTGACACGCACATCATCCGTGAACAAAACTTTGGAAGAATCCGTTTTCATGTTGTCCTCTGCCTATTTCAATCGGTTGTGTATGTGACTGTGCTTTAATGGAGGTTTTGCCACAGGCTTAACAGACTGTGTCACGTCTTTCAGAAGGCGACATCGAGTACTTTTTGAGACATTCTTCAATCCGGCTTGGTCAAAGATTTCTCGACTTGTCTGCCCAGGGTTCTAAACAATTTCAAGCTTAATTTGGAATAGAGCACGGCGTTAAACAACTCTAGATTTACCTTTATAAGCTCTCGTACGTAACTTTGTAGGCTCCTTGACTAAGTTCTTCACAGTTTGATGGTATTCTCCTATCATTTTTGATATTTCGAGGGTAGGTTTACCTTTTGCTAGCTGTTCTGTAATAGTACTTTTTTCAGAACAACTCAGACTACATTTACTACCCATTTTATCGAGGAAACAAACTGCTTTGTTACTAATTTTACACACCTCAAATACGGAGGGTTTAGATATTATGATGGCAAGTTGTTTACATTGTCCGGAGCAGTACGCAAATATCACAGTAAGCGCAGCTCAGTATTGTCAACGTTTTCGAAGCTTTTGATACGAAACTACCGATAAGTTTCTGAAACTGGTAAAAAATGTTATCTCGTTAATAATTTGACACGCAGTATATATATATATATATATATATATATATATATATATATATATATATATATATATATATATTTGTTTTATAATAAATACCCAAATCTTGAAGGTATCGGATTTATTATGTTAGACCTATATTTTGTCCGAATTCGTGTATGAAACAACACTTTACTAATAATAGCTACATTACAAAATTAATAATAACTGGTAAATTAGTTTTGGTGTTAATCTTGTACAAAGTAACTCACACACACACGCACACACATATACACACACCCCTATATATATATATATATATATATAAATATAAATTAAGACGTGTATATATATATATATATATATATATATATATATATATATACGTCTTAATTTTATACGAAAAGGTCTTAACATATATAAATACTATAAAACGGTTCTGAATGCATCAGCAAGGGCTCGAGTCTGAACGGAAATATTTGATTCATTTAGCGATTTTCCAGGTACCCGATTACAATTGGGTTTATTAGTTCGCGTACATTTTTTCGGACATCATGTTTCAAATTCAGGGGTTTTATTTACATGCTCAGGGATTCGTCTATCTAATAATAAATAATACATTTAGCGGTGATAATGATATTTGAAAATAAATTGTGACGTAGAAGAGGGGGTAATCGAAAAATGCTCTTAATTAGGTTACGCATTGGAAACTAGCAGATTGCTAATCCGAGGAACAGCCAGATATTCTAATAGAGATAAGTCGACACAGAGATAAGATTTCTATTGACGTCTTTCACATATTCCTCACTAACATTCATTTCATTTAAATTTATCGATACTATTTTCGCTTTCTTTTTATATGGCAATGGTACTTCCTACAATTTGTTAAACATTTACTTGCTATTTTAAACAGATAGAGTTATATTTTTTACAATTCCAAACGTGCAATAGTTTGGTTTACCTTTGCAATTAAATCATCTATTTGATTTTAAATGACCAGATTGTATTTAGTCGGTAAGCAGTTACATTGTATTGGACTCCACATAAAGAAATTTTGTTTCAAATGATGTACACTGTTAATTATATTTTGGGGGTTTTAGGTACACAAATATTGGTATGTGTTTTTGCTTGGTTGTTTTCTCGCGGAATATCAACCCTTTTCGGAATATTTAATGTCGAATCCAGTAATTTTGAGAAAAAAGTGTTGAAGCTTAAACTTATGTATATCTTTACCTATTCATCCATGGTATGTGTTTCTTCTAGGAAAATAATTGCCATTTTTTTTTGTTTTTATTTCGCAGTACATAATTGGGTGTTGTAAAGTCAAAGGAAAAAACAATAACAAAATCAATGTTTGATGCATTTAGGTTCAGGTAGCTAGCATCACTAGACAACCTTACTTATTATTACACAGAAGAATGAAAATAGAATTCTGTACAGTAACTCAAGAAAGACGGTGTTTTGCCGTGAATGTTTTACATGGTGGGAACAGAAATAGATGCTCAACGGAGCACTGGACACGAAAATAATGATTATGCAGAACAAGAAGCAAAGTAACTCTACTAGGAAATTTGCTGTAAAAAATAGACGATGTCTTCCCTCCGTAAATCTTTATGCTCTATCGTTATTTTTATTGTTAGTGCTAATCTGAGTATCCCCTTGCAAAATCTTTACAAGGAAAACTCATTTACCTGAAAACATTATCAACAATTCCCCCGCCATTTATCTGTGCCGTAATGTAAACATAAATTCCATGAACACAGTGTTATTTCAAGAGTTGTCCGCTTATAAAACTCTGTTTCACTCACCTAATTTTCAGATGACTACAACATGGTTATTTTCAAGTTCAAGTTAAATATCTTCTTGTTAAGACGTGCCCTTAAATAATTTAATTATACCCAATTTCTACCAATCACGAGCACTAGACTTTTCTCCCAGTGATCAGTATACACTCATTTAACTCTTATATTCGAGTGGCTTTTGGGTATTGATAAATGATGGCTCCCATGTAAAATAAAGATGTAAGGCATGAAAACGCCACCTCCGTAAATCTGGCAACAGTATTTTAATGTGTGACTATCGGGATTTGTATATGTAGAGGATTGGCTTAGAAGCGATGCAATTTTTTGTACCGGTAAAAATTATTCGACCATTTTTTCCGCGCTCAAATTGGTGTGCATCATATAATGCAGGTTTCCAGTTGTATGTTTATTTCGCTGAAACTGTTCATCGTAGAAACACACTGGCTTTTAACAATTTTGCAATTAATATGATTCCTGGAACTAAATTTAAAACAAGAAGGATGACTGACGCAAAGACATAGATAATATATTTATAGATGAAAAAACCTGAGACCAGCAACATTATTTCATATATTTCTAACATGATTCGTACGTCAGTAAATGTACTAGATCGTATGAGGATTGAATTCAGTTTCCCAATTTCTATATAGTGTGTCGTTATCGATTTGGAAAACGAAGGTGGATAACGATAAAAGAAATCAATATAGTGTTGGGCCGGATGGATAGTGACAATAATTCACTCTCATTTTATTTTCCCTTTTCAGGCTGTAGGAATTTCCTTAATTCGGTTTTTTAGATTGGTAGAAAGTATCTCGAAAATACCTACGGTGGGTTTACTGGCATTTGCTTTGATTAATTAAGTGCAAGCATAACAAAATTTGTCACTGTTATCAGTATGGTATTTTATTGTAGTAATCAACTCTTTTTTATGACCAAAACTGTTTACGTAGTAGAAAACTGTATTGTGTAGTACATAAACGGGGACTAATATTGGGGGCAGTAACGGGTCCATGTAATACGTGGACTCAGATTACGGATACCGATGATAATGAGGGAGAAGTTTATAGAGTGCTTTGAACATCATGACGATTGTGATGATAAATTGGAGGATGAAGTTTATACCAGACTGGGATCATTCTTAGTAACACCTATAGATACGGCGTAGAAGATATTGATGCAACAGTTCTTAACACATATAGAGAGGAGGGGAGACATTACTTGTGATAATGGTGGCGCCACATAATCTCGAAGGGGTTACACTAGAGTTCGTTATAAGATAATGAAACAAATTTACCTTTTCTGGTTGTGAGTAATGACGACACGAGACAACAGTTACACAATAGATGATGTATTTCTTCTTCAATCGGCTGATCAGTGACGTCAGGAATTCAAGCTGAGGCTCTCTCTCACTCTCTCTCTCTCTCTGTCTCTCTCTCTCTCTTCAAGCTGGCTATCTATCATCAACTCTTGACTCTTTACTCTGTCTTTCAACTCCGAACCCATGGAATCCTATATTGATAAATCTCCTTTGTTTATGACGTCAGAAATGTGGTTTTCCAAACGTGACTATTTTTAACGTAACTTACATAAGTTTGTCCAAACACACTTTTTGAAAAAAAAGAATCCTCAATTCTAACCTTATTTTAAACAATATATTTTAACTCGCAGTGTGCATTCATTTAACTGGCATATTTGATATCTAAATTTCTAAAAAAAATAGACAATCGACTCTTTTAGCGACAGAAACAATATTTAACTATTTCTAATAGAATTAACAATAAACTTCATTTCTAACAGTTCATTCTCCATTATCTTTTAACACTTGCCTACAGGGTTCGATTCTAACCTTATCCTATACAATTATCACTTATTTAGTATGTCTTCTTACTTACATAATAAGTGGGCAGCCCTTTCATGTAACAACCCGAAAAAGAGTCATGGTGTATTTATATTTCTTTCTCATTCAGTCATATTCTGTTCCTGAATTTTGGAGATGATGAGTGAGAATTTGTGTTTTTATTATTTTGACTTTTCAAACTACTGTCTTCATATTGTCAAAACGTTTCGAACAATGTAAACTCAGACGCTATTTAGTTCTAACTTATTGAACACAGCGCAAAGATTATAGTACTGTCATAACTCTCTCTACGTGGCATTTTCTGGGTGTTAAATTTTTAATGTTTACTATGGGCAATCATCAGAATGCAATTGAAAATAGCATAAGAAAACTATCTTTTTTGTGACAAACCATAAGAATGAAACCTCAGGGAGTCACATAATAAGTTGCGTTCGGAATTCTGTCAGATTCCCGAGTTCGACGAAAACACTCCTGAGGTTTTCAATATAGACCTGAAAAATATCAAAGCCTACATTGGCCGAAACACTGCAAAATTAAGGTGAGAGCTAATACGAATCAGTCATGTTCGTTCTTTGATTATATTACTAATAATTCATTGTTGAAAGGCCGAAAACAATAATTGCTAACACATTTTTGCATTCCAGTATATTGCCCAAAATATTTATAATGTATATTTTATACTTATATTTTAACACAGAATTGCCGATGATCGTGTACTCAAATATCATTTACAATACATATAAATTCAGAATGTTCAAAAACTGTGCGTATATGCGCGTATGAGAAACTAGGCAATCAGCAGCCGTTGAAGTACGTATGCAAATTTGCAAGTTTGTGCAACCTTGCGTTACAAGAAAATGAGAGAAAACTACACCACTTGGTTGGAGCTGAAGACGAAGTGCTGAGGGAAAGACGGGCATGTGAAAACGAAGGCGAGGCTGAGTTATTTAGCGAATTGCATGCTGTGCAAAATGACTTTTGCAAATAATGAAAGGTTTGGTTTGGAAGAACTCCGGATAAGTGCATTTCATTTGAACTTAAACAACGTGCAGAGTCCGATTTTTTCTCTTTGTCGTTATTTGTCCCTGCGGCGTCAAAATGTGACGTTAAAAGCAAAGAGATCAGCAGAATCAGAAACAAAATCTAAAGAATATCGGCAAAAAAGTTACTTGGTTTACCTCTTCATTTCTATCTTACTTTTTTTGACAATTAATTTAAATTAAGTCCATCATTTTCTCTTTATTTTTTTATTTCTAATTTTGTATTTAATTCCCTTTTTTCTTTATTTTTTAATATTTTCTAGTTATATGAGACCGATGTCTATATAATTCTGAGTTCTAATTCTATCAGCATTCGGGTGGTTGGGATTAAAAGTTGGTAAGTTTTTCTTTATGCCGACTCTAATCTTAATTGCCTGTCAGGACATGATCATGAGGTGAATAATAAATAGTTATTGTCTACAAAATATACGCTTACAAACGAAAATACTGACCAAATACTCATTTACAAAACATATAAAATAACATCCCAACGAACCAAAACGTCATAATATTTTGTTGTTCTGTTATATACTAGATAGTCACCGATTATAGAGAAAAGAAGGCTACTCATGGGCAAGGGTCAATAATGCTAGGTCGTTGATAAAACAACTTAATTATGACGTTTAATGGCAATACTTGTGTAGGACTTTTGTTATTTATAAGAGGACAGGTACAAAAAGGTTGTTTATATTACACTTAAAAATGACCAACTTATAGTCAGCCGGGGATGAGGCCCACAGTATCTTGTTCTACGGACGAAAGTTTTAGGAAAGAATCTCTCTTCATGCATTTTACAATTAGTTTTTGACACAGAAACAAAATTAGAGAAAGTGTTTACTTTTTTGTAACTAAACAAGTATTTCTTACAATTTTTTTACTGGGGTAACCAGGGATCAAGTCCAGTCGAGCACTTAACATGAAAAGAAAGATAGCACAGAAAGAGAGACTCGCAGTGTCTCCTATCTGAGAGAGAGGCAGCAAGCAAGCGAAAAAGGTTCACACCCACTACCTTTTAAAAACAGTTTTGTACTCTATCAAGAAGGGAAAGGGCACTCTTACGACGTACTCCCCAAATGTTACAGCAGTAGCTATCCTCAGTCGTAATTGACTGCTGTGCAGGTAGGTAATAAGGTTGGAGTTATATACCTTCTGAATCGATAGAAAAGTCACAATGCTTTCCCGGTGAACCTGCCAAAGGATCTGATGTTGTTCTTCTTTTTCAAGTTAGGAGCAAAGATCAGTTGTAAAAGTATGTTAAAATAGGTGCTTCCTTCTTGGCAATTTAGTGTTTTAAGCGTTGGTAGAGGGAGTGATAGGTGTTTTGTTTGAGATGCTTTAAAGGTTACTAAGCATTTTACACAATAGTATTACACGATCCAGGGCGAAGAATATAGAATCAGAGAGATCCAGGTTATTGTCGGCTTTTGAAGTGTTGCTATAGATGGTAGTATCGTCCGCATAGATGTCAGAGATTTGAACCCGGAATGGATCCCTGAGTGTCGCTATCTTTTATACTGTGAGCTTCTGATTCCTGCATATTAAAATATATATTAATAAACCCACCAGAGAGAAAGGATGTGACAGTTGCGAGAATATTTCTAAGCAAGTCCGTAGTTGGAAACATTGCAAAACAGATATTTATAGACCTATCAAATACCTTTTATATATCAAGAGCTATTGCTTGGATATGAAACCGCCCTCATTATATTCCATGATTATGTGTAATATTACCGTTAATGCATCAGCTGTTAATTGTAAAAACAACAAAAAAAGCCTATAGCATGTCGCTGTATATGGTATATTTGTTGAGATGGTAAACAACGTCTCTGTTTACCATAGACTTATTCATGACCGATAAGAAACTGATTGGCCTGTACTGAGATGACAAGAAAATATTCCCCCGTGTGTATTTAATACTGCGCATACGGTTTAGGCTTTCCAGGACGTTGCGAATCATCCGTTTTCCTTATCATTTTTAATGTCCTCAATATTCTTAACGTTTTATGCATGTTTCGATTTTTCTCTTTTGTCGAAGTTAACTCATTTAGAGTATACTTTTCTTAGCCTTATCTTTTCTTTCTTTTTTTAGCTTTGTGATCACACATCGTTTTGTATTGCAGCTCCCATTGTGTTTTCTTCCTTTGCAATTTTTATCTACCAATTTCTCTTTCTTTTCTATTTCTTTTTTGGTTTACTTTTTTGCATCTCCGTTTTGATATATTTTCTATTCTTATTATTATTTGCCCTCGACAAAAGGAGGGCGGACTTGTAAATTCCTTCTTGTCCGTTCATCCGTTCGTCCATTTATCTGTCCGCACTTTTCTAATTAACTATGCCTTGGATTTTGTTTTTAATTTTGCATAAACATTAAACATGATATGAGTAAAAAAGTAACGGAACAAATTTTGGGGGGAAAACTCCAGCTGCCCCCTAGGAGTGCCTTTCGGGGTAAAATGGCTTAAATTTACACGTCTGTTCTTATTAAAAAAATGATGCCTTGAATTTTTAATAAAACTTTCTTAAAAGTTGTTATTAACTGATTTCTATAAAATTTATTTCTCTATAATACGCGATAACTATTGTGTGAGCCTTAGGGGCTCTTTAAGAGCTAATAAATATACTCCAATTTTGGGACTATTTGACCATATTTGTCCAAAATTTCCTGTGGGTGTCTATTTACCAATTTTGCATGGTGTTGAACTCAAATTTAAATATATTAAGACCTTGACGACTTTAGATGATAAATGGGGGAGACAAATGATGGACTAAGTCATTTCTGTTTCCGCATGGTGCAAAACACAAATTTGCATATGTTAAAGCCTAAATCTGAATTGTTCGTTCATTTTCACGAGAATTTGACGTCCCCTTGGTACATTTATGGTCTTAATAGGGGGGTCAAATGCTTAACTTAGCCATTTTCTATGACTCGGTCATTGTGCACATACGGTGGACTACGAAGACTTCACGTGTTTACTGTGTATTTATCAATTGACTGTTTTATTTTCTTATTTTTTACGCCTTCTTTTATTCACCTCTTACTTTATTTTCATCTTTGGATCAGTGTTCTCATTTTTTTCTTTATATCCTGTCTACATTTTTATAGATCTTTTTTTATGCTCCTTCTATTTTTAAAATTTTTTTCATATACCTATTTCTTAGATATAACCATGCATTTCCAGTTATTATTCGTCAATAACACCTATCCTTTCTTCTTTTAGAATTATTTCCTTTGCATCATGTTTTCATTACTTTATCTGCCTTTTTCTAAGTTCTTTTTTATATTTGCTTTTCCTCTTTTCATGGCCTATTCTGTTCTTTTCTCATTAAGTCTTTTCCTTCTACGTTTCTTCCGTGACTTCACGTGTATTTATACCGTGTATCATTTCTTACTATCTCTTCTATTTTCTTTCTTTCTGTCACTCGTTTTCCCAATTTTTCCACCCTCTCTAATTCTTCTCATTTACTAATATTCCGTTCCACACATCTCCATACCTCCTCCACCACTACGCCTTTAATCAGGTGCCAGTCAACAGAGTTAACAGCTCTACTAAATAAGGAGCACAATACGTTCATTATAATGAATGAGCTGAATTCTTGCAATCTCCAAGACGAAAAGCGAGTCACCATCCTTTGCTCGCATGGTTTTCTATTTAGGCGCATTAGTCACCATTGTCCTCGCTCACTGCACAAGAGAGAAACAGACGAGAAGCCACGTGCTTAGTCAACGATGACCTCACACAACGATCAAGATAAACAGATGCTCGAATATCATATGCACATTCCTTCACATAATTCGTTCACTGTCTCATTCATCTTAGTTACACATACACTTATATATATATATATATATATATATATATATATATATATATCTGAGTGTTCATTAATTTGTGTGTATGTACAAGTAGAAATGTGCAAGTACAACGAAGTACGTTCACGTGTTGTGTGCGTGTTGGTGTAAGTTTTTTACTTGGACTGTCTAGGCTCATCATAATGTTAACCGCCATTCCTGTTTCAAATCTTGGCAAAACACAATTTTGTTATAGATAACCGAAACAAGTGTCTGTGTATATATATATATATATATATATATATATATATATATATATATATATATATATATATATGTAAAATAAATATTGTTTTAACTCTTTTTCGAGATGTATTTTAACATGTTTTATTAATCATTTGTTCATATATATATATATATGTATATATATATATATATATATATATATATATAGTAATTTATAAAATATATATGGCGATTAAGCTAAACTGAATATTCCGCGTTTCATCCACTCTAGGACTCCTCAGGCTTATGCGCGAATTCTGTGGTTGTTTATCGTTTTTTTAGAAGAGAAGCATATAAAAACGATATAAAAACGATAAACAACCACAGAATTCGTGTATAAGCCTGAGGAATCCTAGAGTGGATGAAACGCGGAATATTTAGTATAGCTTAATCACCATATATATTTTATAACTTACTAACTAGCTCTACCTAAGTATTGAGTAATTTTGAAGTAAATACTTTAAGTGTACGCATAAATCTATACTTTCGTATGTTAATTTTATGTGAGTAAAATAAGTAGTTTTATATATATATATATGCGTGGGGTGTGTTTGAGTATGTTTGTGTGTGTGTGTGGTGTGTGTATGAGTGTGTGGTGCGTGTGTGTGGTGTGTGTGTGCATGTGTGGATATATATATTTATTTAATAATAATATCTACGAATCCTTGTTTAAGAAAATCAATATAATTACAGAAAAATATAATGAATAAATGACGAAAGCCTATATTCCAAAGTCCATGATGTGGACCATCTTACAATTTATCTATTTAATTCATATGATATTTACGACTTTTAGCAGAATCTGGTTCGTAGGACAAATACTTACTTAATAATTATATCAATCAGTGAATCTAGTCTCCTTTAAATCATCGGAAGAAATAGCAGCAATCAATCCACCAAAAGGCGATAAAGTGCGTTTTGAGATGATTAAAAATCCGAAAATTTGAAAAGAAGCTGGTAATAATTCATAATATGTTTATATTAACCTGTTTTGAATTTTCTAAATTTGAAATAATGTAATGTAAACATATCATAAGGCATTTACAGCTTCACTTCCAATTTGCTACGCAACAGATTAGCCAAAAATTGAAAATGCCCACTGAATTAAAAGAATAAATTGTAAGATGGGCAACATCATGAACTTTGGAATACAGACTTTTGCCAATCATACATTTTATATATATATATATATATATATATATATATATATATATATATATATATATATATATATATATATATATATACAATGTCGCGGCAATTGACATGCTAATGTTTCGGACAGATGGTTGGTTTATACAAGTCCCTGTCAGGTGCCTTAAAGAATACTCTTCCACGGAAAAACACACTTATCAAATGAAGAATAAGAAACCTCAATTTATTAAAAAGAATATTAAAAAAGTATAACATGTAAAATTTAGCCTAAGAGGGGCAGGTTTCATAGACTCCAAACAAAAGAAAAAAAATTAAAAAAGTAGAAAAGAAAGGAATATATATATATATATTATATATATATATATATACATATATATGTATATATATATATATATATATATATTAAGCAACGCTCTTTGTATAAACAAATCGAGCGAAGGCATCTGGACAGTTTCAAAACATCGTTAATTCATTACCCACACAGAAGCAACCGTATAGTGCAATGATGAGAAGCCTTGACAGTCATTTTGCCGGTCGGGTTTCGATTCTGTATTAAGTTCCTGTCTAGCCGAACTGATGAGCTGTGAAACAGCGAAACCGTACTGTATGTTGATGATTACACACACACACACACACACACACATATATATATATATATATATATATATAGAGAGAGAGAGAGAGATAGATATGTATACATATATAATTATAGCATTATCCTGTATATTTATTATTATATATACATTTCTATATGCATTATATAATATATATATATATATATATATATATATATATATATTTACTTTTGTATTAGTGAAAACTATAGATTGTGTCCACATTCCCTTATTACATAAGTTGCATATTCATCTTGCGTTTCGTTAATTTAAAAGAGTCCAGTTTAAACTCTTTGAAAGGGCTATATTGTAGACAGTTTATGATCTTAGGAATAAAAGAAATATTGTCGTATAAATTATTTTAAATGCGGTTGTTTTATGCTAGTATTTCTTATTACATATACACATTACGCACTACCAGCTTAGGAAAACAATCAAACTCGCACGTATACACGCACACACACATATACACACACACACTATATATATATATATATATATATATATATATATATATATATATATATATATAATGTGTATGTACAATATTGTTATTCAACACTGACACAATTAATGAGGTTCAATAAAATAGATGTATATGTTAGACATGTATCTGTAGTAAACTTTTCAATGTCACAGAAGTATTCACTTAAGTGACATTCGTAGTATTTTATCGCTGCGTGCCCCACGCGTTCCTTAAGATGGCATGAATAAAACCAACAAATCATCCGACACATAACTTTCTCAGCAAAATCTATAGAGATTTTCCGTGAATAAGTACTGTTTAAATGAATGTTAAACCATTAAGAGATCATCCGGAAAAAAAAACAACCCCAAAAACCTAAAAAAAAAGTAATAGGAAATCTTACGTAGAGAAAAAATTGGAACTTACAGGGGATGAAAAATTACCCTTTATTTCGAAGAATATGGTAAATTAGTAAACATATTCTTTTCATAAAGCTTATGATAAACTGATAAATCCACTGTGGTCCTCAATAAGTAAATATAAATACTAGTATTATTATCAAACAACGTCCTTAACTTCTATAAATTACACTTTATATTACGTAACCGAATTGCCTCTGACATAATACGTTCGGATTTTTACGCAAGGGCTTTAGACATAATTAAGATATAAACACAAGTAAATAGACCTACAAAAAATACCTCATATATGATATAACATTAATTAAATATTTTATTTTATTTATTCCCTTACTCTCTCATATCACGTTTTCCTTTCTGTAACGATTCTATGTATGTTAATCTCTTTTTTTTCTACATTATTGTAGCAAGGAGTTAATATTAGGTTGGTAGAAAAATAATTTCCTTTTTATATATAGTTGATCGTCAAAAAACAACATTATTTTTGCATCAGCCTAATATTAACCTACGACCATATTAAACCTTATTTATATTAATTTTAGTTATATTCTACCAATAATATAATGCCTTTTCTATAGTATATTTGATACTCTGTTTTTATATGGGAAAATATAATCGCAATTGTTTTCCTTAGAAATTCAAATGTTTGAAACAGGCTCGCATATATCTCATGCAATGCATACAACATTGTATGTGTTCTGAAATGTTTACTTCAATTTAACACGAATTTTCTTTTTGAAATCTATGAACATATTTTTAAAAAGTATATGTTTCAGACACTCATGTGCGTCTTTCATGATTTGCTTGTTGTATAAGTGGCATTCAAAGAAATACGTAAGACGCAGCAACACAGCAATATGAATGTACATTTTTTATGCATTTGGTATGTTTAAGAAAGTTATATATATATATATATATATATACATATATATATATATATATATATATATATATATATATGGGGGTGTGGGGGCGTTATGTAGTTTACTAAATGTTTGTATTTAATTTAATCCATAAGATAGTGCGATATTAAACATTTAAATATTTGTTTCTAAAGAATGCGTTAAAAATCATAGACACAGAAGTAATTACTCATTTTCTAAATGACGGAATTTTCCTAATAAAGAATAGCATTCTTAAATTATAAATAAGTGTGCGTCTATTTCATTACGTGCTATATTTAAAAGAATATAATATAGAAATATTAATATGTTTAAAACAATTCCAATTTTAGCGAAAATTATTTTTTATCTCCTATATAATATATTTGCCGAAGAAATTGCACACTGAACCAAATTACTGTAGGTTTGAAACAACAGATGCCAAATAAAAACTTATTGTTTTCAAACTATTAGCCACTGTCTTAAGGAACTTTTGTACAGCATTACAAAACAATTTATTTGTCATGATAAAATAATACATTTAATAATAAGAGCGACACTATCATAACCACAACATCTTTTGAGGTAGTAGTTCTAATTTTTCCCTCTAAATAACAAGTGCCTCAACTGCCTATCGTCATCACCGGAAGGAATTATGCACTTTCGACAGATATGAGTTTTCACCAATCTTAACTGAATCATAAAGCCATTGGCATAACATACTCTTTCCCTTTTCCGTTACAAAAATAAAAACGTCTCCCCATACTTATTCCCTCCTTCTGATTGGATGATTTCACGCTATTTCTTTATTCCGGATTTCAAACGAACGCTATTGCTCCATTCAGATATGGCGCTGTAATAGTACCTACTGTTGCTCTTTAAATGATTTTTTTTTTATAAAAGTTCACTTTCTTTGACTGACTGTACAAATATCTTTTATGTCAAACCAGACAGCAAACCGTAATATTGTTGTTTTTTATTTCTTTATTTGCAATCTGTTTATTTCTGTATTTACTTGTAATAAAAATACCTTTGTTTGATTTACTGTACCAATATCGTTTTTGTCAAAAAACAATCCACCGTAATACCGTGTTTTTTCTTTTTATTTACAACTGTTACTTTCTGTTTTTTTTTTTGTTTTTTTATGTTATAATTATCTATACGAAAACATCGGTTCTGTTTTGTTTTTCGACGGAGAATTAGTTGGGTGTTTTTTTTTTACGCAGTAACACGGCGTCGTTGTAACCATGAAAGCAAAACTTATAAGGCACTTATTTTTTATTTTTTTCTATAAAGGTTTTAACGTGCAGAAATACAAATTATATATATTTAGGACAAAAACTATCATTTCTCATTATGATCGATTAAGAGCAGGAGCCGATGTTTGCCCAATACGTATATGCCGCGCTTTTATGTATAATGTACGCTTATTCTTTTATTCATACATTCTAAGTGGGATATTCATTATATTTTTGATCAATTCATTTAATGGCTCGAACTGTTATTACTTAGCACCCCATTATTACCGTGAGATGGGGATGTTGTTATGCAATTAATGCATACTTTGACCAAACAAATTACTAACTTATGCTGTAATGTAAAAAAAAAAAAAAAAACTTCGCTACAGGACAGAATAGTGCTAACAAAACAAATTCAATCATAATAATCGCTCAAAAGCTGAAAGGAAACTACTGGTAACCTTAACATGATATTTTTGTTTGTATTTAGTTGTCAACCCGCTGGGGCAGAGTTACCCACATGGTCGGTTTTTAATGTGGGTAAATCGACTTCCTAAAAGAAAGGGGCAACCCTGGATAGGAACAAAACATCAATTCTCTCAGTAATAGAGGATTTCTTTTCCACTGACCAAGGACAAAACATCTGAAGTGTAGCATCAGAAGAGATACTACACTATAAGTATAAACATATATATAACCTCTTTTAATACTCGATATTCGAACACACATGAAATAAATCAATTTCTACAATGAGGAAATTCTGCTAAAACATGCATCCTCAAAAAGTATTGATGATCGCTCACTATTATAAAAATTACATAGCAGGAACACACCAATTTTGCTAGGTGAGCTCTAACAAAAGCTTTTTGAATTACTGACATTTTAACACACATTGCGAATTCTTTCCTTCCTCATACGCAACTGACATACAATGGAATCAACCACATATTGCTCTTTCTTTGCTGTGAGGGATCACTCTCAAAATGTAAACACAGCATTGGTTAATTAATGTGCAGTGGTTGTCCAACGTATAAATAGTGTTTATTCCGAAAGTCGTTCTAAATACAGGGGAGGTTAAAAGTGTTTATACGGAAGGGATTTTTTCTCCCGATTTTAAGAACACCTTTCAGATAAATATAAAACCCTGTGCAGGATGGACAAACAGTGCACATTGACTAATTGGTTTGATATAAGTTGCACCACAGTAATATTAGGCAGGTAGCTTTCAACGTACATTATCTTAGGCACTAAATTGCGTATTTGTTATATAACAGTTTTCTTACGGCTCTTACTCTATGTGTAGTATTTCATTATCGAGTTACAGCTGATTTGGAGAATAATCCTTGCTGTATACCGGGAAGAAAAAATATAATATAGTATATATATATATATATATATATATATATATATATATATATATATATATATATATATATTACGTTTTTAACTGCATTTTACCAAAGACAGTATATATATATATATATATATGTATATATATATATATATATATATATATATATATATATACATATATATATACTGTTTTTGTAAAATGCAGTTAAAAAACTTTTAATATATATGTACGTATATGTATATAGTTTCTTTATAAATAAATATATATATATATATATTATTTGATAGCATTTGTTAACTCTTCATATATATATATATATATATATATATATATATATATATATATATATATGAAGAGTTAACAAATGCTATCTATAAAAAAACACTCAATACTACAGACTGTTGCCCCGAACCAACATAACTCGCTATTAACCAACAGTGCTGACAATCCCAAACAGTAGCTTTTACTAATTTCCACTGGAAACCAATGCCCGTCAGTGGATGCCATATTATGTCATTTGTGCCACGGCACCAGTATCATATGTGTTCTTGATCTGTCAGGTTTTCACCGGGCAACGCCGGTTAACAGTCTTGCTAATATTAACACAAATCTTTCTACCCCATTTTTTGCCAATGCAAAATATCTATTACTATTTCTATATTATATATATATATATAATTATATATATATATATATTGACTCCCTTTCGAATTGCATCAGAATATATATATATATATATATATATATATATTATTGTATGTGTACGTATCTATGTGTCTTTACCTATATATGTGCATATATGCTGATATATTTATTTAGTACTTACATATATAAACATATATTGTCACGAATATATAAGTATATACATACATACACATATATACATACATACATATATATATACATATATATATATATATATTCTTTCATGTTTTCCTTTGTTCCGATTGAATAAGCATTAAATGAACTGTTTCTTTAGCTTCAGTTAAGCTTTACTTTTTCTTAACCGAATGTTCACCTGGCCGATCTATTTACGCATCTAACTTCGGCCCAACCCAATGCGCATTGCCCCGCATTCAGTATGTTTACGACTTTAATAAGGCATTATGTTTCGTCTCGCCGTCTGTCTACGTTAACCTGTATGTCAGAGAATTAAAGGCCATTCCTGGCAAACCCGAATAAATGTCGTCGCCTATATTGTCTGTCGAACAACGTAGCCACTAAAAAGATTTTAAATTGTAGGCTGTTCCATGAACAGGTTTGTATCGTGTGAATGATAACGAGCGTAGAATAAATGGTGTTTTTTTCGGTTTGAATCTGCAGCTGTAATACAAGCGTTAAATCTAACAATTAGGCGTTTTCTTTTTCAATTTAACAAAATCACATTTGCAAATCATTCTCTGCCTCTATGTCCCTCTTGTAATCACCATGCTTCTGTCTTGTAAATACTTACTCCGTTTTCCTTTTTTCGGTACACTATTAGTTTTATTTAAAAATATATATAGTTGCCGAAATCACTAACGAAATTTACTCCCCGTACAGATTAGATTACGAGAGGATTCTTCAGGCTTATGCGAGAATTTTGTCGTTGGCTCGCGTTTTTATATATGCGCCATTCTATTGAGTTTTTAGTTAGCCAATCAGATTTCTAGTATCCACAGCGCCCGTCCTTATCAGCGAATGAGCAGGCACTTACAGGACAAATTTTACCTCCAGTTGACTGCCCCTTTGTGTGTTCTATTTAGCGTAAATATCAACTGTCTTGACCTGTTCAATCTAGGTTAAGTTTCTTTTTTATATGTTAGTTAATATATATATATATATATATGCATACATATATATATATATATATATTTATATATACATATATGTGTGATATTTTATTTATATGTATGTTTTTTTATTTTTATTTTTTATTTGTTTATTTTCTATTGTTGTTGTTAGCTTTAAAATTATTTTGTATCTCTATCCTAGAGTAAATTTTATATTATGAAGACAGTTGTTTGCAATTTCTCTCCCATAGTTTAATAGATGTAGGGGTTCTTTAAAATATAGGATAGCAAATTTTTAATGGATGCATAATCTACATGGATCATCCAGGTCTCTACATATGTTTGCTTGTCTTACTATTTTCCATTCGACTACCGGCGATCGTCCGCTTTCCTTGAGTTCCCAGTATTTGTTTGTAAGCGTTGGAAGTCTAAGGAAGTCATACCCACGTAATATTTCTAATTATTCGGGATTTCTTTCACAATAGTGTGGCCTGGTAAATTATGCTTTTGGTTTGACATTTATTTTGAAGTGGGCAAAGTGAGCGGTATCTACGGTTGCAGTTAGCCTGTTCGTTATTAGTATTTTTTTGTATTTCTGGATGCTTGTTGTTTTCTGGAGTTCGTTTATTATTATTATTATTATTATTATTATCATTATTATTATTATTATTATTATTATTATTATTATTATTATAAATGTTAATATTTCTATTAGTTACATATGTGTCTTTTGTGTTTGCTTTATTCTTGTCATAGTACCCCTTTTTATTGTTTATTTTGTTTTTATTTTCATTGCTTTTATTTAATATTTTGTTATTAGGTGCTGCTACGTAATGAATGTTTTGTCATGAATATTTTGTTATTATGTGCTCTCATGTAATGAAAACATCAACAAAATAAACAATAAAAAAATTGCTATCCAATCTTTTAATGAACCCCAACATGTATTAAACTGTAGGAGATAAATAGCGAACGACTGTGTTCACAGGATAACATTTACTCTAGGATAGAGCTACAAAATAATTTTACAACAAACAAAAACAATATAAAATATACGAATAAAGAATAAAATAAAAATGAAAATAAATAAATAAACAAGCATATACATAAACTATCACATATATATATGTATATATATACATATAAATATATATATACATATATAAACTAACATATGAAAAACTTAAACTAGCTTTAAAACAGGTAAAGGCAGGATATATATACGCTAAATAGCCCACACAAAGGAGTCAATCGGAGGTCAAATGAGCTTTTGTCCTGTAAGTGCCTGCTCATTGACACATTAGGAAGGGCGCGGTAGATACTGGAAAACAGATTGGCCTACTAAAAACTAAAAAGAAGGTGCGTATATAAAAACGCGAAAAAACCTTGTGTAGCTTAATCACCGTATATATTTTTAACTTACTATATATATATATATATATATATATATATATATATATATATATATATATATATATATATATACTAGCAAAAGCACCCTTCGTTGACCGGGTTCAAAAACAGCCTACAAAAAAATGGACTCTGATTTATTAAAGTATGATAGGTTATGAAAAGGAAGGGTTGTAAAGAGATAGCTTCGAAATTGGGGGTATCAAAACCAAACCTTGCACTATGTTATTTTTCTTTTTTTTTTTCTTTTTTTAGGGGGGCTTTTTTATTATATTTTCCATTTTTTTTTAACATTAACTGTTACTATGGACGATCATTCTTACAACTTTTACGCGATGCTATTTTTATATTATTCTCGTGTGTTGATAGAACACAAATTATTAAAAAATATTTTTTCATATAATAAAACGTTATTAAAGAATAGTTAATCATCTCAGCAGAAATAACCATTCTCAGTGACGTGCAATATGGTTTCGGTTCTGCTAGATCTCCAGCAGGCGTGCTTACATTTATATCTCATAGGATTAGCACATCTCACGAGGAAGGTTTCTTATTTAGGACAATTGCTCTTGACATACAAACTACCTTAAATAAAGTATTGCATAAAAGTTGACATCGCAAGATATTCAACTATGGTGTAGATGAAGATATCTTCTGCATATAGTGGCGACAAGTCATTATTCAAACACGTCTGATTGAATACAGCAGAGTTATTCTTTTTCCGGTTTTTCCGAATTTATATATATATATATATATATATATATATATATATATATATATATATATATATATATATATATATATATATATATAGTCATAGCAATCAAGCTGCACACAATTGTCGTTGTTCATCCTGTTAAGGACTCGTCAGTTTATTGTCATTTGGCTTATAATTCATTACTGGATAAAATTCTCTTTAGCCTGTTATATATATATATATATATAAATATTAGACATTAAGAGGAGATTAAAGATAGATATATAAATACCCGTTAACATGCACCTTTCACGATAAAGCTAAAACCCAAAATTACATAGAATCGAGCAATTGCATCGACAACGGACAACGCCAGAACCAAAGTGGGTTTTGATGCACTGCATCTCATCAGTGATGTACTCCAACAGTGAATCGTTTGTCACGTTGTCCGACAGTGAATCGTTTGCTTGTCACATCATAGGTGACCTTATCCGTTGCCAATGCAATTGATCGATTCTATCCAATTCTGGGTTCTAACTTTATCGTGAAAGGTGTATGTGAACGGGTATTTATATATCTATCTGTAATCTCCTCTTAATATCTAATATATGTAGAAAAAGCGGGTAATCCTTCGTAGGGACGTGATGCCCCTCAACAAATAAGGTTGTTCAAGAATCGTGTCTGTATAGTCGGCTAATTTCAGTTAATGTTTGTAGATGTGATATCTACCGCCTGCATACCAGCAGTAACAATTTTAGTTGTATAGGACGCGTTGCTTGTCATAACGTACAATGTAGAACTGGATAAAAATATAAGAATTTAAAAAATCGAGGCATAGTCAACAGATTGAACCGTGGCCCATATGGTAAGGTCGTCAGTATTGCACACTTTATGAGTGCTACAACGTGGGTTCGCGCCTATGTCGGAGCACGTCACTGATAAGATGCAGTACATCGAACCCGCTTTGGGTCTGGCGTTGCCCGTTGTCGACACAATTGCTCGATTTTATATAATTCTGCGTTCTAGCCTTATCGTGAAAGGTGTATGTGAATGGGTATTTATATATATATATATATATATATATATATATATATATATATGCATAAATATATATATATATATACTTATATAAATAATTCATATTTGTATATTACGTATTCATATGAATATATTTATATATAATATACACCTTCCTATACGCATATAAACACGTATATGTATATATATATATATATATATATATATATATACTACAAGTTGCATATAATATTTGTTATGTTATTTTCATAGATTTTATATCTTAGCATACTATGAGACGTTCCGTTGCTCGTTCAATAATCATAGAATAAGAATAATATAAATGTATACAGCAAAAACATGTTTGAAATTGAACTAGTTTTCAAGCAACTAAACAAATAAAAAACAGAATATTTTTCGCAAAAGGTTAAACGCGTAAAAATATGTGGAAGACGACATTCTATTGAATGTCAGTCGCAGTCATCGTGCTGAGAGTCAACTTGACTGTGTTTATATGGTTTGGGAATATTGGCTGTTGGGTATGAACAGAAAAAATAAAAACACGAAAACATTATTGTCAGTCTACCTGCTTACTTTGTTCCAAGGAGAAAACACACTAAATAAAACAAAAAAGAAAACTGATGCATAGTTTTAGTTGACAAGCAGAATCAAACACTCTCAATCTGTATAGTTATTTAGATTATGTTTAATTATATGACATTCAACACCAACGCATGTTTGTGTATATATATATATATATATATATATATATATATATATATATATATATATATATACTAGTAGTTCACCCAGCTTTACTTGGGCGCTATGTACTGTTCATACCTTATTGTGCATATATATATATATATATATATATATATATATATATATATATATATATATGTATGCATATATGCATGTATATATATATGTATATATATAGTTATATATATATATATATATATATATATATATATATATATATATATATATATATTGTTTGGGCTCGAAATAAATTAAAATGTTTGACACATGTCCATGTACCGTACACGCATATACATGTATATATATATATATGTATATATATATGTATGTATATATATATATATATATATATATATATATATATATATAAAAGGGGGACTTATGTCCGGTAACCTACATCTAAAATTTAAAATGTTTAGACCCAAAATTGACTGAGGAGTTTGTAGAGTCTGCAAAAGTCTACTCTTTTAACCTGGACCTCTTGGCAACCAAATTCTCGCCCTAAAACTGATTAAAAATCTTGCTGCATTTCTGACTACCCTTTTATGTAAAATTTCAAAATGTATAGACCCAACATTGGCTTAAAAGTTTGCTAGAGACCGCAAAGTAAAATGTTTTGAAAGCTGACCTCTTGGAAGCCGCATTATCGGCCAAAAACCGATTAAAAACTTGCCATATGTATGAATACACTTTATGTTTAATTGTAGAATGTGTACACAAAAAATAGCTGAGTAATTTAGTAGAGAACTTAGACGTAAATTTTTGTTAACTGTGTTCCAAATTTTGACCCCTTTTACATTTATTTTTTTGGGGGTTCAAATCAGATTAAAATTCTTGGTCCATGCCCAAGTAAGCTACATCTAAATGTTCAAGTGTATAGACCCAAAATTGTCGGAGGTGTTTGGTAAAGTTTTAGAACGTCAAATCGTTGAACGTTGACACCTTGACAGCCAACTTCTAGGTTAGTTTTTTTCAAAGCTCATTAACTCTTATGTAAAATCTCGAGTCTGTAAACTGAAAATTGACAGAATAGTTTGTGTATGGAAATGTACACAGACAGACACAGTCTATTTTACTTTTCTAGATATACGAGCAGTTTCGGTCGGATTTGTTCGGGTCCTATGTACTGTTTATGACTTTATGTGTATATATTAAAAAGTGTGCATATATACGGTGATGTCTTTCGATAAGAGAAAAATGTATTATTAAATCATAGTCGCCTTCGAGTAATCAACGAACCGAAAACACAAACGGCCTGAATTACCTCCCTTTAACCATTATAAGAAACAAAATCGACCAGATTCAAACGAACTAACAAACAGTACTTACCAACTTAATTGGATTATCTCCCTTCAAATCATCCCAAGCAGCGACACAAAAACATGTTCAAGTAGAATAACTATGAATTTTCAGACAGTAAATAGATTAGAACACTTCACCCGAAATGTCATACACGGTTTATATATATATATTTAATACACCCATTTTACTTTATTCTCATATTCAATCAAATTAAAACCTGAAATTGTTTTATATCGTTGTACCAATAAAAATATAATCTATAAACATCACTTGCCACTAATACGAAACTAAAACTAACCGTAACATCCTTACAAGGTTGCTACGAACTAGTATTTCAACGTTATTTCTCGTTATTAATGGAAGCTGATTGGATGCGGTCTTTGCTAATCGAGCCAGAAACGACTCGTGTTGCCGGGGTTGAATCTGTCAACTGGTGTTAATCGTGACACCCTGCACTGAAGATTCCCGAACGGTATAAACACTAGTGTCTGTTGGCATTTAATTATTATAGTAAAACATTATATATATATATATATATATATATATATATATATATATATATATATATATATATATATATATATTGCGTATGTATCTCTTTGAAAGAACTTATATATACACCGGTTTAAAGATGCATTCATATAATTATCACTACACCTAATTGAATTTTTCGCAACCAATTTTAATGCCGGCAGTTTCTTCATTCTGTGAAACGTTCGTTACTTGGCTTTATGAAACAGATATCGCTTTAACTATTCTAAATCAGCCATTATCGGGAGCAGCGCTGTCAGTGTGCGTGAAAAGAATCGTAACATTTCGAAAATCTTTATTAGATATACGTCATCTTCAAAGGCCTTACCTCCTAAGGTGATTGGTGGGCGTATGCATCCTTTCATATACAACCTGACAAATTCTGTAGACTATAACACCGAAAGTATTTAACTATTATGAGCACGATAGCTCTTTGTAAAACGGTGTGTACATGGAAACCGATGTGAATCTCTTGAAAAATAAAGTTCACATATACTTATTTTTAGTATATTTTTTTTTTACTTTCAACTATTGTAAACATGTTTCTAAAGGCCTTGTTATCCTATACATATTTTTAAATATCCTTCTAAAGATATTAACTAGTTGCAATAGGCATTTATTTAAAGGTCGGATATTAAATAATTCCTGTGCTCGTAAACTTTCATTCGGAATTCGTTAAAACATGAAACAAAACAGTATCCATTCGCCTACACAGGATCATAAATGTTATGTGATTGACTAATCTAACTTTGCTTACATTTATCGTATTGTAATCCATTGATGCATCAAATGTTCTTAAGACGTTACTGCCGTAGAGGTTTGAATAACAACTTATCAAGGTCCGGACGCCACTCAAGGATAAATATTAACGGATATATATTAGTCAATGTGATTGTGGTGTAGTAAACATAAGTAGTGGGAATTTTGTAAACTGGATTACTTTGCGGAACGGTTCAAGAATTGTCTTGAAGACAATCAGCTTATAGTTAGCTGGAAAGTAGGCAATCAGGCGTGCAACTGACAGAAAGTTTTGTTCATGGAATCTGCATTTAGGTTTAGACACACATAAAAATTGTGGGAAATTATTGATAGTGATTTTGGTAAGACGAGTGTTTTTCGTGAAAGTTTCGCGAGGTTCGGGCCAGAGATTGAAGCTCAGCTGAGTATTCGCTTTAAAAAATATCGATAATGCAGAGACAGTCTCCCAATGTCTCCTCTGTGGGAAAGACTTTGCAGAGAAAAGAAAAGGGCATCCCCCATTAAGCTACGATGTCTATTCTGAACTCTGTCAAGGAACGAGAAGCTTTTTAGCAGCTCCTGCTCAGATGTGGAAACACTACTCCATCATTGATCGTACCTAGTTAGATACTTGCACCAGAAGTTAGATATCTACTTGAGCAAGATCCCACACTTTTTTCAGCGCGGCTGGTAATTGATTTAATATACGTGATCCATATCAGGTCAGGAGTAAAGGTCAATCCCAGAAGCTTGTCAAAACATGAAACCTTCCCAAGACAAGAACCATTCATTTTATCCGATGTCAGATTGGCATCACAGCGTAGATGGTGAAGAGATAGCACCTTGGTTTTAGATGCATTAAAAAGAACCAGCTACCCATTTTCCCATTGTACCATATGCTCAAACTTAGAGGAGAGAGAATCAGAGAGAACTTAGTCGTTTACGGTCTTTTGTGTGCTACCATAGATTGTAGTGTCGTCAGTATAAATGTCTACGAATGATGTAAGAATCGTATTGGAAGATCATTTATGTAGATCAGGAAAGCAGATATATATATATATATATATATATATATATATATGTATATATATATATATATATATATATATATATATAATCAGATTTTTTTATAATTATTCAACTTTCTTAAGAAGGCAAATACAAAAATGTAAATTTACGTATGATAATTGCTTGAACAATTTTAAACACTATGTTCAAAGCAAATGATCAAAGTATGATTCATTTTTTTTTTCTGTTGGCCCTACCCGTCGTCACATATATGTACGATCACGCCTGACCGATTGATCGATTACATGTTGACTCGTCTATTCTTAAATCACGCCATGGTATATCGATTTGTACTTATTGACTCTATAAATTATCAGATCAATAAACTAAAACTCGAAAACCTTTTATTTTATTTCAAAACTAATGTAAATGTAACGATCACCGAGTGCGTGTTCGATATGGATCAATTCTAATTACGTCATCATACCAGAGATAGTAATTCGTATTCAAATCTATACCATTTTTGTTAACAAGTGATTTTTATAAAAATTATGACACTTGAGCATAATAATTACGTTAAGTCGCTTGAATTTCTAACATGTCTTATAGATAGTTTTTAAGATGTAGTCGTTTAACGGAAGTGTTAATTTATGCGGCTGCGCCGTTGGTGCCGACTGTAATGTTCTTAGCACAACAATTGTTTATTTCCTATTTTTCTCGTATGTAGTGAAATTTAAACAGTCCAGTTTCAATAAAATATTCTTAAAAGTGTCCCTTTATTTGAAATGGCATTAATCTTCATGATGTTTGATAGATTATATGAATGTCAATGGAGTGTCAAGTTATCCGATTGATGAAAAAATAAAATATGAAAATACGCATAATAATCTATTATATTTAACATGAAACGAATCGTATCCTGAAATCATTGTTAGTAATTTGTCAATTATCAAATAGATCGATATATTGATTCGTAAAATAGATTGATTGATCATTACACCTATAACAGATATGATAGAATATTTTAAAAAATCAATAGTGACTAAAGAAAATAAGATAATTGCAGATTATCGGAGGTAAAACAGTTGAAACCCCTATAAAATGTTTAACACGAAATCCATTTTTAAAACACAGCAGAAGCATGGATGTGTGTGTATCTGTGTAGAAATATTGGACTGATAATCACTTAAATGACTGTATTATACACAGAACACGTTGGAAGGGAGGCATATCGGGTCACAGAAATATGTCAACAAGTTAAAGGTCAAATAGCCATTTCAACTTGCGTACATATTTCTATTACTTTTACGAATTCGCTAATTAATTTATTTGTTAAAATCGATTAATTTGGAATATTTTCTCTCTATCTGTCAAGATCTCAAACGATACAAATTGCGGTTAAAATAGAAAATGTTTTGGTTTCGATTCTAGCAGATTTCACCAAGATACTTTTTAAATCTTTTAAACACAATCAATACTATCATATATATATATATATATATATATATATATATATATATATATATATATATATATATATATATTAATTATATATATATATTAATTATATGTATATATATACATATATAAATGCATGTATATATATATACATATACATATACACACATATACACACTCTCTTAAATATGGTTGAGTAAATGAGGATATTTATAACATATATGCCCCTCGCTCGAACTTTCTCATTCTCATTCTCTATATATATACATGTATTTCTCGAGTATATATATACACATATACATATATATACATACACATATATGCATATATATGTGTGTGTGCTGCCATATGTTCTATATATATACACATATATATATATATATATACGCATATGTATATATACTTGTGTTTGTGTTAGTGTTTATTGTAACAAATAAATTACGTTGAATTATATTAGAAAAGGATATTGTTTTTTTCAGTGATTTTTTAGCAATTTTCATAAAAAAACATTTATTTGATCATATAATTTTTTAGATTATGATATAATGCATATTATGTAATTTACAAAACAACTAGTATATTGTAGCCATGTGTAAGTGTAGATATTATCCATAATGTAATTTACTCCCCGAAGTAACCATGTTTTTGTATAAAACTTTCCTAATTAAATCTGCATATTATGCAGTTATTGACAGCAATCTCCCCTCAAACTGTGCGAAACAATGAAAGCTTTTTCAAACGACACTCATAACACTCCAGTTTACATTGTTTTCTGCACAGACCATAATCGTTATACATTTTCATTTCTGTTTAAGATTTTCTGATCAATTTTAAAAAGATATTCCATATTGACAAAACTTATGTTAACTATGTTTCATAAAATCCTATTCATTTTTGATAACAGAAATCGAGTAATTCTATTATTTGGCATTTTCGCCCAACGCGAACAGAAACATCGCCATTTTACCAACGCAAACAGAAGCATCGCCATTTTACCAACGCGAACAGAAACATCGCCATTTTACTAATGCGAACAGAAACATCGCCATTTTACCAACGCGAACAGAAACATCGCCATTTTACCAACGCGAACAGAAACAGCGACATGTACACAGATAAAAATTTAAATAATATAAATGTTTTTTAACATTTAAAATTGTGAAAAATATTAATTTCGTGTAAGAAAGGCTTGAGAATTATAAATCAAAAATGGCACGTCAGTTTTAGGTAGCATAATTTGGAGAAATGAATTAGTCTAGACAGTATGGGTCACAGTAGGAAAAAACATTGTAAGTGACAATTATTCGATATCTTTTCACAGCGGTAAAAAATATTAATTATTATCCCCAAAAGTAAGGAGACTAATCAAGTAGAAGTTTAATAATAAAAAAAAACCAACTAGTTTTCGTATTTTCTTGATGCGTTTTAGATAAGAGCGGAAATCCCCGTGAAACAAGTTAAGATGGGGAATTCTGGAATTTAAAGAAATAATAGGGAATCGCAGATAGTCAACACATGAGTAAACTTGTTTTTAGCTTGAATTAAACTTCTACATGAGAAGTTTTCCTAATTTTTTTTTGTTGGAGATGTATATATTTTATATTACTTGTATTGATCGGACTATTATTCTCATTTTAGGTGTTATTTCGTTTCGACCTTTCTCCGGCATATTGTTATTTTTATTTTGAAAGGAAAAGATAAAAAAAAAATACTTGTATTGTATTAATTAGAGTTGAATTCCCTTTGCGAACCAATTTTTCAAACATAGTAAACCATACCCATAAAATAAAAACTAACTTAAAGAACGCGAAAATATCTACGGAAGCAGTAACTTCTGTCTTTTCTTTTTCAAACAACAATCGTCACGCCTGAGGACCGCCGAATGGCAATCCGACCGAAACGTTGCACAAATAACACTCCATATAAGAGCAATAGTCCGATCTATGCTAGTCATATAAACAATTAGACCTCAACATAAAAACAAAGTTAAACTTGTTTAACACGAAAAGATATAGCTGCATTTTTATTTGGATTGTTATTACAAATTAGGGCAAGCGAAGATTGTTGTCCTGTCACCTAAATAGTCGCCCGGCGAACTTTTGGCAGCACGTTGAAACTCAGAGTGTACATTAGATTCCACTGTAATGCATTGTAATATCTTAACACCTATTAAAGTAAAAGACACGCATATAACGCGGGGGAAGCAAAAACAAAAACACCCTAGACGTTTCGTTTTTTAATATCTGACCAAGAGAGAACTTTTATAATGACTTTTAAAATTTGTAAAGCTGCATATTTGATTGAAAAGGGAGAAAGTATAGACACGTATAAAGATTATTTTCCCTGTTTGACTATTGTATTAATTTAATTGTCAGTGATGTAACTATCGAACAAAGGCAATGACAAAAAAATATATGTTCTAGCAGGAGTTTCCGGTGTTGCCCGGGTCATATATAAAGTGAAACATAGTTGCGTTTGAACACATCGAAAATATTGTGTAAACGTTCAGCGTTCTAAGATCACATTTCATAAAATATTCATGAAGTCATTAAAACAGATTATTTTAATTTATTTCTTTGCTGCTGATAGATTTAATTACCGTGCTCATTTTTGAATGGTACTTTCAAATTAAAATTAAGTTTTACGCGAGGTGAATAAACAACTATTTTCAGCGCACTACGTGCTTACGTTCGTGCGGGCAAAAAAATGTGTTTAAGTTTTCTGCGTCCCAAATTAATTAAAAATAATCCGATCAACTAAGAACATAAAAAATCTTTTACTATTATTTCAATGCCAAAGCTTACGAAATAAACGTTTTTGAACATATGTTAAAAATACAATAACGAAACCTCCGACCTAAGGGGAGCCCGAACACGAACGCTACAAATGAGATTTTTTCAGTAAACTCTCTAACGCATATGGCCACAGACACAGTCATATCATGACGTTGGAAATGTATTTACTGAACGTATCTAAGGAGGAAGCAGTTTACGCATGCGCAAATGTTATTGTTGAAAAAGATGATTTTACGTTATTCCCATCAGATTCTAAGGTCGTTAAAGTAGCCTCCGAGTTCATGTTTTTGGGGGCAGTACCAAAATCATTTTTATTCATTTATGGATTCTAAAGATTATAGCAAGACATGCCAACCCGCATACACACATATTTACACACAAACAGGCATCACCTATTCATATAACAGATTATATAATGTCAGATGTTTCTTGTATAAATAAGTATAACCATTCGTCGAAGATGATTACCAAATTTCCGACCTGATAGCGTTGTTAACCTTTTCAATACTACCGTTTAATTATAGTTATATTTGAACAATTTGTTAAATAAATACGTTAAAGCCAAACCTAAACAAACCATAAAATTATATTCTATTCCGTGCGGGATTTCTTGTAAAGCCTGCAGAATGAGAAGACCTGGTCACATGTGTTAATTATGAGTTTCCTGCTACTTTGACTAATTCATTTACCAATTACTGTACAACTTAATCGTTTTGCTTAAGTGAGTTCAGTTTAATTAACAAGCCTAAAGTTTTTAAATAGATCTAAGTCACGTAAGGTATGTTAGCTATTGTCTAACGGCAGTACCAATTGCTAATACACGGCTTCCACACACACAACATCATCAATACAATCGCATATAAAACACATTCATGTTTTTAATATTTTTTATTCTTGCAGCTCTGTATTTCTTGTTTTGAAGAAATAACCTAATATTTATATTATCATAGTTCGATCTCTACAAGTAATATAAACAATTAGCCCTCAACTTAAAAAAAATATTCATAAGTAAGAATACCGTGAAGGAGGAAAAGAACGAAGAAAAACATGACACCTTTGCTGTTACGACCACCGGCAAACCGGAAGTGACGTAGGTTTTAATTAAGGCTATACAATCGAAAATGTCGGCGAAAAAGCTACCCCTCCCTGTTAAGAAGTGCCCTGTTGCGGGTGAAAAATTAATGTTTTTAGCCAATTTCTGGGTATTTGTCGTCTGAGCAGTCGAGATTCAAAACGATACTGATATTGTGAAAATCCGTCGCCCCTGTTAAAAGTGTTAGGCAGACATGCACGCATATACGCTTACATGTATATATTCGTAGCTCAAATCTTCGACCCAAACACAATAAAAACCTTGCTCTATCTCTGAATTCCCTTTATTTAAATGTTTAGAGCAGACTTTGTCTGAGTAATTTGGTAGAGAACGCAGAGACCATTTTTTTCATTTGACCATATTATGACACCTTAACATTTATTGTTTTGGGTTCAAAGAAAGTTATCAGAGAGGCGGTAGCACTCTCTATATAGGGATGCCCCGTACACGCCTATATATACGCCTACAAAACAAAACTATTAAGGTAGATCCATGTCCAAGTAACCTATATCTAAAATTTTAATTGTTAACACCCAAAATTGGCGGACGAGTTTGGTAGATTTCTCAGAGGTCAAATCGTTTAACTTAGCCACCTTAGTAGCAAAATGTCTTGCCTAAAACGGATTACAAACATTTCCCAAATCTCAGACTGAAATACGGCAGAGTTAGTGTGTCCGGTAATGTACACACAAAGACACACTTTCACACAGAGACAGACAGACACTTATATATATATATATATATATATATATATATATATATATATATATATATATTAAATTAGATAGCGAACTAACACACACACATATATATATACATATATATATATATATATATATATATATATATATATATATATATATATATAGTTACAATCTCTTTTACAAGTGGGCAAGATTGTTATATTTTCATTTAAAGGAAACGCGAATGCAAATTGTTTTGTTCTTACTGTTAAAAAAAGTATTAGATATGCAAATTCAGTTTCTTGCCACATAACTTTGCACGCGTTCCTTTTTCTTGAAAAAACTGAGTTCTTTCTCTCTTGCTTTAGTAGCTGTGCATTTTGTTCAATAAAGCATTGGTAAGAGTTTTTTTTACGTCTTCATTCATTTACAACACTACAATGTATCTCTCTCTCTCTCTCTCTCTCTCTCTATATATATATATATATATATATATATATGTATATATATATATATATGTATATATAAAATTAGATATGCGTATGGGTTTAAATATTTGTATGTACGAGATTCACTCATAACTAATTGATGAAACGGTATGAAATAATGAATAATTAGTATAATTCAGTTTTATGTAAAAGAAATAACAGGGCGTTAAAGCCAGGCATTTTGATGTGTGTGTTGAGCAAAAAAAAAAAAAAAAAGTGGTAGTACGAAGGCAGGCTCGAATCCGTCGTATCCCTTGAAATTTTCAGCCAGACATGCAAACATACATTTATATATTGGTAACGAAATTTATACATTGGTAACTAAATATTTTCGACCCGCACCGATTAAAAAGCTTCCCCTGTCTCTGATTACCCTTTATGTAAAATTTCAAATGTTTAGACCAGAAATTGTCAGAGTCATTTTGTAGAGACCGTAGAGGCATTTTTTAACTTTGACGCCTAGTATGACCCCTTAACATTTATTGTTTGGGGCTCAAATCAAGTTATTACTTTAGATCCATTTCCAAGCGACCTATATCTAAAATCTCAAGAGTTTAAACCCCAAATTTTCGGAGGAGTTTGGTAGAGTTCTCAAAGGTCAAATCGTTAACCTTTGACCCCTTACCAACCATATTTCTGGCAGAAAAAAGGATTACAAAGATTTTCCCAAATTGCAGTACCCTGTATATACAATTTCGAGTCTGTAGACTTAAAATTGTGAGAGTTATTGCATAGGGAAATGTATACAGACACACATACACGTTCTTTTGATAGATATTGCTCAGGTGTTTGGAGGTGTATACTGAGCAAAAAAAAAAAGCGGTCAATTCTTTTTTTTAAATTTCACCCCTATTAGGACCCCTCAACATTTATTTTTTGGGGCTCAAATCAATTTGTTATGTTAGATCCCTGCCCAAGGAATCTATACCTAAAATTTCAAGCGGTTCCACCCAAAATTCTTGGAGGAGAATGGTAGAGTTCTCTAAGGTTAAATCGTTTAAATTTGACCCCTTAACAGGCAAATTTCTGGCCGATAACCGACCAGAAAGATTTGCCCAAATCTCACTACCCTGTTTATCAAATTTCGAGTCTGTATACTAAAAATTGTGAGAATTATTGCGTAGGTAAATGTACACAGACACACATACATACATACACATTGACACGTTCACTTTTATAGATATAGTAGCATGGGTGGCCGCCATTGCCCGGGGGTTTGAAATGTATGCTGAGCCAAAAAAAAAAATAAAAAAAGGGCAATTTTTTAAACTTTGACTTCTACTATGCCCCCTTAATATTTATTGTCTTGGGCTCAAATTAAGTTATTAAGTTAGATTCATGTCCACTACACGTATATCTAAGATTTCCAGTGTTTAGACCCCAAATTGTCGGAGGAGTTTGGTAGTAGTCTCAAAGATCAAATCATTGAACTTTGACCCCTTAACAACCTAATTTCTGGCCGAAAACCGATCACATCGATTTTCCCAAATCTCAGTACCCTATATATAAAATTTCGAGTCTATAGACTAAAAATTAACAGAGTTATTGCGTACGGGAATGTACATAGGCACACAGACACACAGACACGTAGACTGGCATAGGTGTCCGGCTTTTCCCGGGTGTTTTAAGGTGTATGCTGAGAAAAAAAGAAAAAAAAGAAAAAAAAGAAAACGGTCAATTTTTTTTTAACTTTGACCCCTAGAATGACATCTTAACATTTATTGTCTTGGGCTCACATCAAATTATTAAGTTAGATCCATATCCAAGGAACCTATATCTAAAATTTCAAGTGTTTAGACGAAAAATTGTCGGAGTAGTTTCGTAGACTTCTCATAGGTCAAATCCTTGAAATTTGACCCTTATCTGCCAAACTGCTGTCCGAAAATGGATTACAAAGATTTTCCCAAATCTCAGTACCCTGTATATCAAATTTCTAGTCTGTAGACTAAGAATTGATAGAGTTATTTCGTAGGGAAATGTACACAGACACACACACATAGACGACACACAGACGCACAGACACGTTCACTTTTATAGATATACTAGCATGGGTGCCTGGCGTTTCCCGGGTATTTGGAGGTGTATGGTGTGCAAAAAAAAAAAGGTGGTCATTTTTTTATGTTTGACCAATATTATGACTAATTTATTGTTTAAGGCTCACATCAAGTTACTAAGTTAGATGCATATCAAGGGAATCTATATAAAAAATGTCAAGTGTTAGATTGAAAATTATCGGAGGAGTTTGGTAGAGTTCTCAAAGGTCAAATCGTTGAACCTTGACCACTTAATTTCTTTTCTTCTGGCTGAAACCCGATCAGATCGATTTTTCCAAATCTCAATACCCTGTATATAAAATTTCGAGTCTGTATACTAAAAATTGAAAGAGTTATTGCGTATGGAAATGTACACCTACAGACACACAGACAGACAGATGCGTTCACTTTTATAGATACGATTTCAGTCTGGCGTTTCCCGGGTGTTTGAATGTGTATGTTGAGCAAAAAAAAAGTGGTAGTAGGAAGGCAGGCTAGAACCCCTGCTGCGAAGGAGGAAAAGAACAGGGGGGGAACTAATGTCTTTGCCGTTACGACCACCGCCAAACCGGATGTAGGTTTTAATAAAGGCTAGACTATCGAAAGGAGACGATGATTTTTTTAAAATATTAGCGAAAAAAGCGACCCCCTTTGTAGAAAAGTGGCCAGTTTAAGGTGAAGATATTAATGATTTTAGCCTATTTTTCGATATTTGTCGTCTGAAAGGCCGGACTTTAAAATGCTACAATATTGTAAAAATCCGTCGCCTCTGTCGAAAATTTAAGGCAGACATGAGAACATACATACATAAATACATTTATATATAACAATAGTGCATATACATATATTTAAATTTTCTGTTGTGTGCATATGTAATGTAAAATTATCGGTATTTAATTTTCTGTATATGAGCGGTTATTATTTTTTATGTTGGTTTAGTTTTTAAAATCATTGTCTCATGAAGCGAATGCCGCCAAATTTAAAACTTTTGGAGCGTTCGTTTATGTATTAAGAGGAAAGGTCCGATGGTATACAATTGCCAGCTTGAGAATGGACAGAATTTAAGAAGGGAGATATTATTATTTTTACATCTGTAAAGGAGAAGAGTATGTAATGTCTATAAGTTTATGGTTAAGTTTCGAAAAGTACCAGCACAATATGTGGAAAATGTGTATATTTATTCCAGATCTTGAATAGAGGCGGTACGAGGACTTAAAAGGTGAAAATAATAACTGCTTTTTTTAAAGATGGTCCGATTTTGATTCTGTTGTACCTAGAATAAAATGTAGGATTTCCTTATGACGATTAAATGTGCCTAAAATGTCGTAAATGTACATACGCTAGTGGCTTATATACTAGCCACAATTGCATTTGTTATTACAAGTCAACCGTCCTTGGTCCGCAGGGTAACTTCTGCAATCATTTTCTCATACACCCACATACACACATACACAAACACAAACACACACACACACGCACACACACACACATATATATATATATATATATATATATATATAATATACTGGATCATCAAATACATTTTACATTTATATATATATATATATATATATATATATATATATATATATATATATATAATGGCAGCAAAACTTCGTTTTCGAATATTGCCATTACAATATATATAACCGCCCCCCACACACACGCACACACACACACACACACACATATATATATATATATATATATATATATATATATATATATATATATATATATAAACATACAGAAACCCGAAAACTAACCAGTGATGGGCCGCACGAATGTGACTTTTAAATCCCTGCCTAACTTGTGCATTCTTTTGCACACATGGTGTGAACATATGCGCTACTAGTAGCACGTTCTTGATGGTAACTTCTATATACATTCAAATGCTGCTTTAAACCGCTTGCTTTTTTGCTCGTCCGCCCGAAGTTGACACATTTTAGATTTGGCAACACAAGACTACTTTGTGGCCCACTGCGCTGATGAGTAGTCCGGTGTCTTATCAGCCCAGCTCTTCTCAGACATAATTTTCCGCACACCTTACACCCCAGACAAACTTTGCGCCGCAGCCCAATCACTGCCCCTTTCACCCTCCCTTTTCGGATATCATGTTTGCGTCGCTCATACTGGGTTTTATTAGCCTCAAACTTGCCCACACCTCCCTACACCACACCACGATCCAAAGTAAGGCTTTTCCAGGTTCTTTCATCCACTTCACATTTTTAAGGTGGATCTCAAACAATCATTGAATCCCATTTTAAGCTTGTGACCCAGACGTCTTCCCTCGTCGACCTCGCCATAAAGGAGTAGTCTTAGAAGTCGACTCTCTGACATCCTCACCACATGCCCACGCAATCTCAGTCCATGTTTGATAATGTGAGCTTCAATGCTTAGACATTGGGTCTGGTCAAGAACTCAACATCACTGACATACATTTGCCAACCCACACTCAAGACTCGCCGGAGGCACATCCGGTGAAACCGCTCGAGACGTCTCAAATGCTTCCTGTATTTTGTCCAAGTCTCACAGGCATAGAGAAGGGCAGAAGGAACGCATGCGGCATAAACCTTAATCTTTGATTGCAGCAAGATCACATGACAACTCCACAAACGCTTGTCCAACATTCCAAAGACATCACTTGCCGTAACGATACCTCACCATCCAGGGCACCGGACATACTCAGTGTGCTACCTAAGTATACAAACGTAGCGACAACCGCTATCCTTGTGCAATAGAGCAAGTCACGGATTGTGTTGGTAAGTACTTTTGTACTTGCATTGAAGGGCCTTATGTTGAACAACCATACAGTAGTTAATTTGCAATTATAGACACCATCAGAGCAACCCCCGAATGCGATCCGAAAAGTCATGGTGAAATATAACGCAAAGAGTGTGGGTGTTGAAATGTCTCCGTGCTTTACACCATTTTCTTATTTAACAGGATCAGCAAGCTTTCCCTCGGTGTTAATCACTGCCTTTATATCATCGTGGAAGAGTTTAAGATGGTTACAAATTGGTCAGGACAGCCTAGCTTTTTCAGAATCTCCCAAAACGCATCCCTATTGACTGTATCTAAGGCTTTGGTTAAATCAATGAACACCTTATATAGACCTTTTCGCTGTTCTGTACATTTCTCCTGTAGTTGCCTGTCTGTAAAAATTATATCCCTCGACCATTTGTGAAACCACACTGCGACTCAGGCAAAATATCGTCACCAATGTGCTCCAGCATTTTGTCTAGCATGATCTTACAGAGCACCTTACCGACTACTGACAGCAAAGAAATGCCCCGATAGTTTCCACATTTACCTCTGGCACTACCATGGATGCATCCCGCCATTTCTGCGGAACATACTAATCCCGCCAAGCAGTCTGCAACAAGTCCACTAAGCGTTGCATCAATTTGGTCCCAGAACATTTAA
>NC_136483.1:96095617-96105617 GCF_053919585.1 Euprymna scolopes | reverse complement strand
ATATATAGAGAAAGAATTTTGTCTTTACTATAAACGTTGAACGTAAGTATAAATCATGTAGAATATCTGCATGAATATAATTACACTTTATGGTTAACTAAAGATGATTAAAAAGCCGAAAACACAGAAAGGGAAGTAATTAAAATCAATGTTATAAAAAGTATGCAAATTAGCTAGATTGTTTACTAGTGAATGCAATAATGTCGTCGTCGTCGTCGTCGTCGTCGGTTCTTACTCGTATCCGAGCATTGGGTCCTGTCGTCAGGCGGGTGGATGCCTATGTGGTACATGGCTGTACAGTGAGATTCTATGGCGGAAGAGCCATAAACAGTGCTTACAGGGGAGGGAGATGGGTTTGCTCTCGCTCCCTTCTCCTTCTTCTCTCAGCCTCTTCCCTTCTTCTCCTTTTCTACCCAAAGTAAGCACGGCTGCGGTGTAGACCGTTCCCCTACACTTTCTTGTCCCTGGCAGCCTCTGCTCACGAGGAGTGGTTTATGTCAGTTTCTGCCAGAGTGCGCTTCAGCTGTTGCTCTTCAAGGCTTTTCTCCTGCAGTTGCCTTACACAGAAAATCATGTCCACTGTCCCACGGGAAGATCGAAACTCGCACTGGGTATCTGGCAGTACGTCCTCTGCGAGGATGAGCAGGCGGTCAAGGAGAATCCAAGCGTAGTGAGTTAGGAACTCCAGCGGCATGTTATCTGACCCTGAGGCTTGCCGGGCTTCATACGTTTCAGGGCCCTGTTGAAGTCCTGGATGGAGGGTGTGAGTGCCATTCAGAGACGGGCAGGATCCTGTGGGGTCATTCTGAAGACATCATCTTGGGTGTCAGCGTGATCATTAAAGAGGTTCTTAAAGTGATACCTCTATCTTTCCAGGATGCCCTCACCGTCAGAGATGGTCGTGATCCCATTTGTGTCCTTAAGGCTGCCCACTGATGATCATGTGGGACCGAAAATTTCGTTCGTTGCTGCATAGAAACTGCTCAGGTCACGTTGGTCAGCGAAGCGCTGGATCTCAGCAGTTTTTCTCTGCCACCAAATCCATCTTTGGCAGTGAGCAACAGCTACCGTGTTAGCAGGATTGCTAGCAGCTGTAGGTTGGTTCTCTGAAATCAGCCATGCTGTACGTTTTGCTTCAATGAAACGAGAGATGGTGGCGTCATTCTCATCAAACGTCCTGTCTTTTCTTGGTGGTCTTTCCCAGTACTTCCTCCGCGACAGGGGTCAGGGCGTCTCTAAGGTTAGTCCATTGGTGTTCTACTGTCGCCTGACTCATACGCCTGCGAGCTTCCGTTCGTAGGCCTCCCTGAAATTCTGTGCAAGCTGTGGGTTGCGGAGCTTGCTACAGTCGAAACGTCGGTTTGGTACCCTATTGGGTGTCCTTTTGGGTGGTCGAGTGAGCGTAATGGAAAGTCCAGAGATCAGGAGTTTGTGATCCACCCAGCAGTCATCCGCCGCGGGCATGGATCGCGTGATGTGGACGTCTCCTCGCTCTCTGGCTCTGGTCAGAACGTAGTCCAGGGTGTGCCAATGTGCCTGGATGGTGCGGTCAAGCTGGATGTAGAAGGCAGCTATGTCTTCATCAGTTAAAATTAAAGTCGAAGCGTAGAGTGACATGAGCATAAGGTGTCTATCCCGCGTGATGGGGATGCAGCCAGTCATCAGGCTAACCGATACTAATTAAAAATTCATAAACTTACGAAAAGAGAATATTCTGCCATTATAGTTCAATAGAGGCCCCACATCGAAATTTCATATAGAGTTCAGTTATCCCCAGGAATTCCCAAGTTAAAGTTAAATGCTTCTTAAATATTCAATAAAAATCATATACGAGAGGCATGCAATAAATAATGCGCCTGACCAACTTTCATTTGTCTTATCTAGCTGACATTTTGCATGTTCAATGAGTTATATCTCCTCGGGGTATGTAGCTCTGAACTAATTGTGGTTTCTGTTTTACAGGTGTTTGAACTGAGTCAGGTGTGAATTGGAGCCTGTTGAATGTAGAGCAGTAATCCGTTTTTTTGTATTTTAATGGACTCACACGACATGAGACTTTTGATTAAAGAAACTTATGTAAAACGCTGGCATCGTGAATCCAAATATGGCCGGAAGTATGTGAAAACAGCTCACAGACCTGGTCGCTCCCCCCTTCTTCCATTGATGGGGCATATGTGGGTCAAGATGAGGTTGCCATTTTGGAATATCGGCGCATTACTATGCGCCAAATAGCCCAAGATTTAAAGATTAGTACAGGGTATATGGAAACTATCATTCATGACCATTTGCGTATGCATAAGGTGTCTGCCAGATGGATTCCCAGGTTGCTCACACCATTCAAAAAGCGAGAACGCTTCGATGCTCGAGAATGAATTTGGCGATGTGCCAAGAAGTGGGGTCACAGTTTTTCAAAAGACTGATTAAACCGGATGAAATCTGGGTCAATCACTATTATCCAGAAATCAAATCCCAGTCAATGCAGTGTAAGTACTTGGGCTCACCCCCTCCAAAAAAAACAAGGGTGCAGTCCTCCGCTGACAAGGTCATGGTCACAGTCTTTTCGCATCAGGACGGAGTAGTGATGACAGATTTCCTGGCTAAGGGTACCACAATTATAGGAACCTATTATGCTTCACTTTTGAGGAAATTAAGGGAAGCTATCAAAATCAAGAGGCGAGGCAAGATCAGCAAAATTACCCATCTCCTGCAGGACAACGCTCCGATCCACAACGCATGCCGCCAGATCTGAAGCACGAGCGTGTGCTTATGAAACCACCCCATCCCCCTACTCCCCTGACATTGCACCCTCTGACTTTAAGCTCTTCCCAGCCATGAAGTAGTTTTTGAAAGGAAAGGGTTTACCAGATGATGTAGCTGTGATTTCTGAAGTCACGTCGTTGTTGGAGGACCAACCTGGAGTGTTCTACAAAAAACAGTCGCTAGAGCTGCATCAAACGATGAGAGACATGCATAATTCTGGGTGGTTCCTATGTAGAGAAAGACTAAAAACTGTGCCAACTTTCGTTGCTCTACTGCTATGGGATGTGGGTCAGGAGCATCAGTGATTGCACGCCCTCGTAAAAACTGTTGGGATGTTTCATCGGCCAAAACGCTTAATGTATTACAACCACAGTGATGAGTGTATTTTATATAATCAAATGTAAGAATAAAGACTAATTTTATATTGTTACAACAAGGCAGTATATCTTATTTATATTTTAGTAGCGGCAGCTGTAGAAATTCCACAGCGCCCTTTTCATATGTATTATATTGCTACTGGACAATCTGTTGATGTTCATCGTGAATGAAAACCACCGTGACATGATTGTTGAACTTTTGTTAAAACCGTAAAAGTGTTTACATATGTAATCTAGTTAATGTAATGTCAGAACATCTGTGGTTATTACGGTTGATCTCTAATATCTTTATAAGATTTGTGGCATACTTCTGTTGTATGGACGCCCGGCCGAACAGGAACTTCACGGTATCATTATAGCATTTTTGGATTCTAGCCAGAAGAATTAGACAGAATATTTTTGTTTCACGTTCGGCCCAAAGACGGCATCCTATTTATTTTATTTTTTAACACTGCGTCTTCAAAAACAAGTATAGAAGGTGATAACATCCAAATAATCAAATGCTACCAAATTTACTAAATTAACAGTTACTACATAACGGCCTTATATTCACTTACTTTATCCTCGAGTAGCCATCAGTCCTTGATAAGTGATTATTTTCAAGTAAAAAATACTACGAACATTATATTAGCGTATGTATATACTAATTTAATAGTCATAGTATGCCATCACCGTCTATCCAATCTTTTTCAAATAATAGGATCGCCCGATCGAATAATTTACAGAATGGTCAATAGAAAAGCGGGAAAATTGTCAAACAACGATGTATTTTTACAAAGAATTATTTTTACAAAGGTTTTCAAAGGCAAATGTTATATTACACTCATAAATACTGAAAATGCCGTCCGTGCACTTCACTGTAGCTTCAAACAACGATTTATTTTTACAACACTCGCAAGGCACCAATAAAAAATAGCAATCACTCATTTTTCATTATCTAATCTGACCTTCAAATTTCCCGCTTTTCTAGCGACTACCCTGTATAATCTAGAAAGAGTTGCACTCGTTTGCACGTACGTATTGATGTTAAAATGCTGGCATATCTGACTATATGAAGCAGTAACGATGACAGAGCATAAGAAATCATTGGATAAAAATAATTTATTCGTCCTGGTAAAATAACTAATGTATTTTCTTTTCTCTCATGATGAATAATATCCGCGTGGTGTCGCACAATTTAACTCCTATTATGTATCAGAAATAATCAAACATTCATAAATACGTTATACGAACCTCGGGTGCCTACATTACACTCGTTACGAGATAGGGAAACTTCATTATAAAGTTATCGACTAATAATAATAATAATAATAATAATAATAATAATAATAATAATAATAATATATTACGATATAAGATCGGCCCTGATGATTAACTTCACGTATGATGTCATCTGAAATAGGAATTCCAGAGATCTTGCCGAATATAATAATCGGCACGAAAAGAGATTATGTTGCGCCATGAACACAGTAAAAAATAGGAGCGTGTAGAAAAATACGAAGAAATCTCTATCTCTTCATGATGAATCAGATCGTATCTGTTTACATAACAATTCCGCCCTCTTCCTCACTGACACGGTCGCCATTAATGATTTTATGATAAATTGCCTTCATAGAATTGGGAGTTCGGAAAAATTGCTTTGCGTTGAAACCATTATATTAACTCATTTATGTTGAAATAGGAGTAAGCTGAAAAGTACAATTATGAGGATATGAAGCAATAACACGGCCACACACACGGCCACACATAGCTATATATATATATATATATATATATATATATATATATATATATATATATATATATACATATATATATATATATAAAGTAGCCCAGAAAAGGTAGTAGAAAGGATGAACATTCTTTTATGTTTAAATTAACTGCCGCATTGTTTAAATTACCTGTAGTTTTATCAAATGTGCTAGAAGGGATTCCCCTTGGTATCTATGAATCTACTCTTTAGTGAGTCACTTAATCTGAAAAAAAAAATGATTAGATAAATATTAGAGGGAGTGGGCTACTTTTTGAGGGCACCCTGTATATTATATTCGTTAATGTTTTTTCTCCGTATTACAACTTCTCCAACCATGTTGTGTAATTTAATGCGAATTTATAATATTTATCATATACAATCTCGTTTATCCGCTTCATTCTTAATATGTGGTATTCGCTTAATTCTAAATATAAAGTTTTCCAGAACGAATGTGTACATAATATATATTAATGCGCAAATGACTCCAAAACGTTAAATGCATTTGAACTGAAGATCAGACGATTTCAGGGTCTTTAATATTAATCATTAACCCGATTAGGAATCCTCTTTATAGAATATCGGTCAACAACCATATTCGTTGGCTTTGAAAAATGATGTTATTCTAAGTAAGTTCAAGCCAATGACCTTATTATATTCATATAAGGTTGAATGTTTTATTTCACTCTGACATTGAACTTGAAAGCATGATTTTTCTATTTAAAAATATAACGAACCTTTAAATATAGTCATCCATAGGTATGCCAGCGACTATATAAAGGTAATCTAATTTGCATATTCCTTTCTAAAAGCAAGCTTTTAATAATTTTATATTTTAAGGTTCCTTATTATATATGTGGTTTCAGTTCACTATTACACTGGATTCGATTGTTAGACAGTTTCTAAACGGGCATAATCGTGTAGAATTCGAGATGAAAAATTTCTGGCACACGGTAATATTTGAGATTGTGAGGCCCTTTTCTATTCCTATCTAACAATTTAATAAACAAAACAAACCCTAAAATATAACAAATTCATTTTTTTTGGGGGGGAGGGGGATTACATTGGAAAAATAAAACGACAAATAAAAAGCAAATTGAACTCCCCTCCACTTAAAAAAATCAAATCGAACATTTCCTTTATTTACGGCCTCGAATAATAAATATAAATGATGAACAAAATAATAAAAATACATTTTTTCCCGTTTTATTTCAGCCTATCAGTCTAAGAACGTGTTTTGAATAAAAATAGTTTAAATTTTGTCTGGCAAATAATTCTCGCGTCGTATCTACACATTTACCCAAATAAAAAAATAAGCACACGCATTAATGTTCGTAAACGTTATTATTTTAGATTCACAAAATCCTGAGTTTTCTTAGGACAGTGAACCCTTCTACCGAAATATCTGGTGGGGACAGTATCAGGTACTTCTTTTTGGGGGCGATTACATTTACATGTTTTTATCCGTTCTTTTATTTTTTGAATTGCTAATGGGGGTATCCACGTTTCCAATGCTGAAAATGATTTGTATAGCAGACGTGTTTCAAACGAAACTTTATGCAAACCATGGCAAAGCCGGATACCCATGTTAGTACTTCATAAAATGAAACAGAGAGAGTTTATCTTTTTCAGTTTGATTTGATTGTAATGTTTAAAATAAAAATTTAATGAAAAATGAATCTACCAATTCAATAATGCCATTTCTCTGTACACAAAATGTCTAATTAAAAATATATTGATCGACTTTTTTAAATATAAACACATAAAAAATTGATTATTGACAGAGAAATTCTTCCTTGACAAGGGTAACCGTACATTGTATACGTCTAAATAATAATTAAACAAGAATTAATATTTCGCAACTTACTTAGTGTAATTACTATCATTATCAATACTAGATAGAACCTTATTTGATGTGAAAATCTGCAGAAATATGCATTACAGGTGCATCTTTATTTAGTATCTGAGGAATCCGAACGGACTGATTAAGCACATAAACGAATATATCTACCAGCAAAATTGTTCGCGGATCAACCCGTGTGCTTGATACTGATTGACAAGTCTCCTAGACCTTTTTCTTACATCTTTTCCAGAGGTATTTTCGTTTTCCATTCTGTATCGGCTGGGATTTTCAGACCACTCGGTTTTCTCCGTGAAGATAAAAACAAACAGAATGCCATAAGTCCTCTGACATACCTCTCCATCATACGGTTTATCAGTACTCTATAGCTGACTGGGATAGCTTTCGTACATTTATATCAGATCTACCTCTTCGAACCATGTTTAAAGGAATGTGCCCTTCATAGTATCACACCTGACTTAACAGTTTATAGGTATTAAAGATACAGACCTATTCATACTCTCAAAATATTTTCAGAAAAACCTTAACAGCCAGCCATGGTTCTCTCCAGAATGGGATGCTGCCATACTGAGACGAAAGCCGCTTTCAGGACTGTCAGTAACAACTTTAAGAGAGTAATAAAGCACACGAGAGAGTTGTATGCTCAATTCGTCAAGTCCAAAGTAGCTGTGCAACGGCCTGGTTCCCGCCATTTTTGGCAAATAACAAACAGGTTCCTGAATAGAAGCGTGTGCTCTATCGAGAAATCAACGTAAACAGCTATTTTTATAACGGAAATTCACTCGCAAATGTTTCCGACAGATTTGATGAGTATTGAGAATCCATGCATACGTTGCTACTCAAACTACATGAAAAACATCAGGTTAGTATCAATAGTAAAATATTTAGTGATATCCTGTGTGTAAACTTCTAGTGAATATATATATATATATATATATATATGTATGTATATATATGTATGTATATATATGTATATATATATGTATGTATGGATATATATATATATATATATATATATATATAATACTAGCGGGGGTACCCGGCATTTCCCGAGTATTTGGAGGTGTGTGTGATTGTGTGTGGTGGTAAGTAAAACAAAATGGAAAATAAAGGATAAGCGAACGTAATAACCCTGTGCAAATATTATATTTTTTTTATCGAAAAAAAACCAGCGAACGTGACACAAAATAAAAAATAAATGAACGGAAAAGAAAGAACCATTTCTAAAACCGTTTAAATAACTTGTTAAATAAATTTTAAACTGCTTAAATAACCTGCTCAAAACTTCTTAATAAATTGGAACGAAAAAGAGGGAACGTGATGGAAAAATACCATAAAATCGAACGAGAAATAGCATCAATAACCTTTTAATAAAGAATATTTCTATTAAAAATTACAAATCGAAAATATATTAAAACTTTAAAAATAGAAAACAAATATATCTGATATTTGGGTTCAAACGTGCAATCTTAAGACAACGTTACTGCCACCAAATCCACTGATTTATGATCGCGTGGACGAAATCAGGTCGTTGTTTTTATATTTAAATCAATTAAAAGAATAACATTTTTTTTGCTACTGCGTGTTTGGCTAAATTGTCATGAAAGACCGATTTTTTCTACCCCTTCGTGTGGAAAAGTGCTCAGTTGAGGGAGAAGGAAGTAATGTTTTGGCCAATTTTTCGATATTTGTCATCTGAAACGTCGAGCTTAAAAAGTATACTGATCTCGTGAAAATCCGTCGCCTCTATCGAAATTTTTGCAAGACATAGAAACATACATACATACATACATACATACATACATACATGCATGCATTCATAGATACATTTTAATGGACAGGTGGGGGTTAATATTATAGATAATAATAATAATAATAATAATAATAATAATAATAATAATAATAATAATAATAATAATTAGTTGTATATGTTTAATCTTCTACCTCATTGTCTACATTAAGTCAATTTAATATCTAGTACAAGAACTGTTGTTCTATATTCTTTCACATCTAGTTAAGCCGTTTTGGCGGTGCTAGCAATAATTTAATCGGAAACGTGACTCACAAAAGTGAATGAGACAACCTCTCCAATTAAAAAAACGATTGCTTTAGTTGTTTTAATAGTGTAATCCTTTTAAGCGCTAGCAATGTAATTGCATTCTTGCACGAAAAATTGTGATTTGATTTTGGGATTATTTAGTCGAGAAAATTGAAAAATCATCTTCATTATGTTAATTTTATTTAGAAAATTTAAATGCAAACAAAAGAATTATTCTTCGAATCTATTTATTATTCATTAAATTCGCAAAGATTGACGGCAGTGAATTGCGTGTTGATTAATGTTATGCTGACACTCGCTGCATGCGATCAATGTAAACTGAGATATACATATGTATGCATGCATATATATATATATATATATATGTGTGTGTGTGTGGGTATATATATATATATATATATATATATATATATATATAAAGCTGAACGTCTGTGTGTGTCTGGCCACGAATACGCTCCTATATGGTTGACTAGACAACTAGTCACCTATAATGATAGAAGATGTATCGAGATACAGGAATCGGTATGTTTCATCTGGCATATTGATGATTCATTAAAATTGTGGTGTCTGCGTACGCCCCTGGTCCACAAAATAAGGAAATTAAAAAAAAAAACGTTTACGAGTGTTTTTGATATAGATGTACATAATAATACTGTGATAAGTATGTTTTAACTTAAATAAGGATGGTATAATGAAATTGGGGGGTCTGCGTTCGCGCCTGGTACCATAGAATGGAAATAGGCAAGAACTTTAATAAATACTTTTCATATCTATCTGCGTAATTATATTTTGATAATTATTTTTCAGTTCGATGAAATATGGTATAATAAAATTATTGAGTGTTCGTTCGCGCCTGACCTCCATAGAATGGAAAAATGTCAGGAAGTTTAACAAGTTTTTTTTTTAAATATATATCCACAGATTATTGTGATGAGTATTTCAGTGTGAACAGGTATGGTATAATAAATCATGGGATGTATATATTTTATTTTTACTTTCATCATATTTTGCTTTGGTTTTGATACCCCCAGATTCGGAGCTATCTCTTTACAACCCCTCCTTTTCAAAACCTATCATACTTTCATAAATCAGAGTCCATTTTCTGTAGGCTGTTTTTGGACCCATTCAACGACGGATAGTTTTGCTAGTATATATACATATATATATATATATATATATATATTAGTATATTT
>NC_136483.1:96088117-96093117 GCF_053919585.1 Euprymna scolopes | reverse complement strand
AGATAGAGTGAAAGAGAAGGAAAGAGAGAGAAGCTGATAACCTGACATTTTACCAAACAGAAATGCGAGAATGATAGGAAACGGGATGGAACAAAAATAAGAGAATTAGAGCACACCTGAATTACGTGTTTAGGTTGGCGAACTACGTAAACATATAAAATAGTAGATAAGGCAAGAAAACATATACTGAGTAAATAATAAGTTTTTAATCTGTACTCACCCGAAGCATATCACATAGTTAATTCTAAAAAAGAAATATTTAACAAAAAGTTAGCTTCTATACAAAGCGGTCTTCATTAAAAATAAATTTCTGTTATCACGCCTAAAAACTTATGAAGTAAGAACATTACAAAATATATTAAGGGTGAAACATAAAAATGAAAAGAGAATTTTAAAATTTAATAGTAACATTTTAAAATGCTGCAATTAATTAGTCCTCGCGCGAAAGAGCTGGACAGAATAATAATAATAATAGTATAAGAATAACAAAGACTTTCGCTGGCGAGGACTACTATTGAGCGTAACCAGTTATACACTCCTTTTGATATTTTCATCTCTATTTTCCTCGTTATGTACTGAGCATTTTTAATAAATACCTATATGAAATATGTTCATTATTAAATTGTTAATATTTTCTAATCCGAAGGAAGTTTAAAAAAAATTAATCTAAAAAGGTTATTTTAAAGTTTTAGTTAAACATTTGCAGATTTTCTCATTATTCAGACATGTATGACAAAGAGCGAGTTGAAAAAAAACGAGTTGTGTTTTGAGGGGAAATGCAAACTGAAACAGAAAGAATATTCTGACCAGTAATAATACAAAGAGGGGGTTGCAAAAATGAGTTGTAGTGTGAGGAGAAATACAAACTGAAATAGAGAGTAGGAAAATTTTTATAAATACATGCAAAACCACGTTCATTTTTTTAAAATCCAAATTAATAAATTAAATAAAATATAATCTTAAAAAAGATACGATACAAGTTAGAAAAACCATTTCATCCATGGCATGGAAATTGTTAAACAAAATGTTTTTACTATAGGGATTAAAAATAAAGGTACAAAATTCAATTTGAAATTTATTTATCTTCAAAGTGCTCTTTTATACATTTTATAAAGTAAAGTATTACATTTTTATGCCTTAGCAAATAGCCAAATACACCACAAAGAGGGACTGTAATGCTTAGCTCTATGTTCTCTGTTCCACAATTCAATTATTTACTTGTAAAATGCAAGTCTTATGATATAACTGAGTAATGAATTTTCTTTTAATTTTTACTATATGCATTTTCGATCACATGTTCAACTTTTCGACGACAAAGGAAAAATGGATGCGAAAAATACTAAAACCATTTCTAACTTAATTTTACACATAGGAGCTAGTTTTTAGTACCATCGAAAAGCAAACTGTATATGTCACTTCACCCTAATAATAGTAGTTAAATAAAAAGAAAATATATTTTTATTTTTGATTTTGAATACAAATTATTTTTTTTTACATATAAATAAATTTAATTAAATTACAGGCGTCCAAAAGTAAAGGAACAGAGAAAATTAATACAAACTTAAACAATTTTAATAACAACTTAACAAAATGTCCACTCCGAATATTCAAAAAAATCTATCTATACAAGAAAAACATTTTATTTGTGACGATTATTAGGATGAAAGAACCGACCTTAGGGAAGATTGCTGAAATATTGAACAGGTCTAAAAGCGTTATTTTTCGGGTTCTAGAAAATAGAAAAAAAAACGGTTAACCATTGACTTAAAAGAAAACAAAATCGGGCCGACCTCGAATAACAACTAAGAGGGACGATAGAAAAATCACTCAATCATCTCGTTCTTACCGCTTTAAAGCTGCAGCTTCGATATTCCGGGATTTTACATCCGAAACTGTAAAAAAACATCCAGACAAACGATCTCACGAAGATTAAAGGCAGTTGGATTACTATCAAATATCCCATGCTCAAAGCCTTTTATTTCTATTAAAAATAAAAAGGCCGGATTGCTATTCGCCGAAAAATAACATTTGTGTTGCGAAGAAAAAAATGAGGAAAGATTCATTTAACTGATGAATCTCTTTTCGGATTAGACAAAATACCACATGTCAGAAGATAAAATGGAGTTAGACTGTCATCTAAGTGCGTTTAAATACAATGAAATTTAAAAAAGGGGTAGTATGATCATATAAGGCATGATACCCTCAAAATAAACTGAACCTTTGTGAGGATTCATTGAAAAGTAAATGTCCGAATCTACAGAGAACTGATAAGAGAACATGTTGTTCAAATCTTTCTGATTCTGATATCTTTATGCAAGACAGCGCACCGTGCCTTAAAGCAAAAATAGCATTAGAAGAGCTAAATAGATGCAATGTACGCGTCTTAAGCCAATTAAAAAGGTTTGGAAAATTATTGGTGATAAGATCACATACACCCCCGAAAACCTTGATGACTCATAGAAATGTATAAGAAAATCCTGGAATAATATCTTACCTATGACGTGTGAACGATTAGTTCTGTCTTGCAGCAAAATATGCTATAGTGGGCATGAAAACAAGGGGGTTGCCACTAAATACTTAAAGGATTCTTTGTTTTGGCATTAATAATTTCCTCCAGTCCTTAACTTTTAGACACCAATAATTTAATTAAATTTATTTATATGTAGTCAAAATCTAATTAAAGTTTTTTTTTATTTTATTTTACTGCCATTATTAAACATTGGACAATTCACCAAACATTTTTCCTTTTTTCATAGTTAAAGTTAGAAGGCATTTAAAACAAATGATTGAACGTTCCTTCACTTTTTGGACGCCACCGTCTCTCTCTCTCTCTCTCTCTCTCTCTCTCTCTCTATATATATATATATATATATATATATATATATATATATATATATATATATATATATATATATATATATATATATATATGTGTGTGTGTGTGTGTGTGTGTGGGTGTGAGTGTATATATATATATATACATACATATGCATGTGTATGTATGTATGTATGTGTGTGTTTCGTACATCTGTACAGTTTTTATCAATACATATTAAGCTCTTATATTGATTATTTTCTTTGTAATCGAGTACTTTTTAAAAAATTATTTCCCATAACACAGGAACCAAACACGCACACACACACACACACACACACGCACACATATATATATATATATGTACATATATATAAATATGTGTGTGTATGTGTGTGTATATTTATTTATATATATATCTATATGTAACAATATATATATATATATATATATATATATAAATATATGTGTAACGAAGCCGTCACAACTATGAAACATATAATGTCTACATCTGTAAATATATAAACAGTATTACTATTGCATTCTTTGCCATAATTATACGAACAGAACAGACACCTCTGCGTTCGAATTTAAAATGTATAGATAACAGTTTACTTCAGACAAAGTGTTGCTATCAATAATGACTTTTTTTCATTCCTTCTTTATTTTCCTTTAGGATAAGCCGCCTTAACAAGCAAAGTAAAACAAAGCTGCGTATCTCTTATTATTTTAGTTCGATTGTATTTTCTAGTCTCAGTGTTTAACATGTATATATCAATATAGGTAGAAAATGATTCAGGCACGTAAGCATTATAGACAATTCAACGATTTCTGTAGAATCGTAAACATGGCTTCAATTATATTGGGAAATAAAGGATTAACAGGATTTAATATTTTCCGCTTCGCCTCCTTTCTAAGAGCGAGAAATATGGCAAACGATTGAACAATTATTGAAAAGCCAATGATTTATAGCGTTATATGCTAATCTGCAGCGGCATTAATTTTAACTGCTGAACTGAACTCACAGGAAAATTATTTCGATTAAATATTTAAATTTTCTTTCTCGCAAAAAGAAATGAATAGATAAGAATGTCGGAGATATTAAGATTTATTTCATGCAGCTATTTGGAAGACAGGTTCTTTCTATCTATTCTTTTAGTGCTAATATACGTGTTTTCTATCTATGCGTTTAGTCTTACAAACGCTCTTTCTATCTACGTGTTTAATGCTATAAACGCTCCTTCCATCTATGCGTTAAATGCTAACTTATTTACTCTATGTATGCGGTTAATGCTCAACTCGTTCTTTCTAGTAATGCCTTAACTGCTAAGACATCTTCTTTCTATCTATGCGCAGAGTGCTAAAACTCTTCTTTCTATCCATGCTTTAAATGTTAAAATACATGGCATCACAAAGAAACGACAAATCCAATATGGAATCTAATTATGCAGTATTAATTCTATGAGAAACTTTAGAGAGATTGAACATCTAAATTATATTTCCACGTTGCAGACAGTTGGAAATGATGTGCCTAACCTACTAGGGATTCAGCAGAGAAAATCCTATTCCGAACACAAAATTAACAGATCGTATACGTTATTTAAGAATGTGCAAAGCTTTTCAATACCAACTATAGTTTCAAGCTTTATTATGGCAAACATAAACATTAGAGACTAACAAACAAAATATATTAGAGATTGTCCTGAAAGAGAATGAAACTGTTATTTTATACGTAAGCATCACAGGCTAACAATCACGCTATTATTGAATTAATCCTGATAAAACGGAAAAGGTGTCTATTTAAAGCATACGCGAAATAGATGGGATTAATGCTATTTCAAACATGCAATTTAGAGAAACCGTTAGTTCAAACAAGTGTGACACATTCCAAACATTATGACAAATATAAACGTCGCAATCTATATAAAAAATGTGACATGGAGCCAAACTCAAACACTATTTTAAACGTAAGCATGAAAGACGAATAAATATAATATGTAAATAGTAACGCTCATAGAATAAAAACATGAGTGATTTTAATTTTAGCTTACTAACAAAAGAAAGTTTTATTTCAACGCTAATGCTAAAGAAAATATTTTTTACACATTAATATTCCATTACAAAACTCGACGACAAACATGTTTAAGAGTGAAAGCGTGAAAATAAATAAATATTGAAACTAAGA
>NC_136483.1:95895617-96085617 GCF_053919585.1 Euprymna scolopes | reverse complement strand
GACCTTGCTAGCGAACTATAGGTTCTTGACCATTGGTACTAATATTGCCTCACACCAAAACTGAACCTCAGCCACCTTGAAGCGTTTAAACTGAGCACCTAGGATAAAATTCGTCTTTCCTCTGACGGACGTACTGCCTACCATCACTGCCTAGGATATTGCACTTGCTTTCGTCGCTAAAAAGAACTTTTGGACATAGGAACAGTCATGATCTTCATTGCATCTGACGAAGTCTAGACAGCGCTTTATGTTCTTTACAGAAATCACTGGCTTACGTCTTGCAACATATCCTCACAAATTAAAGTCCTTTAATCTGTTTTTGACAGTAGTAAGATAGCACTTTTTAACAAGATTGCACTGTTGTTGGATTCGGGGAGCCGTGTTTTATCTGTTTCTTAGGCTGGGGATATTGATAGCATTGTCTTCTCTGTTAGATGTAACTCGTTCGACAAGGTTTAGGGACATCACGAACACTGCAGGTGTTTTGGTGTTTTTGCACAGTCTTTCGTAATTTTTTCTAATCACATTTTAATTTGATAATCAAGAAAGCTGGAGATTAATGGCGCCTGAGGATTACAAAGAGAAAGCCGTGGCATATAGTCTAAATGTTACGCTGTATAACCTGGAACAACAACAATTACGACTAGAGATGCTTTGTTGCCTGTTGGTGGATATTTTAAACTGATCTAGGAGCGATAATTTAAGCTGGTTTAATGCGAATTTGTTGCTGTGGACTTTCTTTTTGCCTTTTGAATTTGAAGTACTTTTTTTATTGACGTGGACACTAGATTATTTCATATGAACTTCAAATATGACAAGGTAAAATTATAGAGGAATAAAATGCGAATCAAATGGGCATTGGTTGTTTAATCAGTTATATTAAATTTTGCTTAATTTGCAGCTTTTGGAAAAATTGCAAGTCTGGACTTTTCTTTCTTGCCGGCTATATATATATATATATATATATATATATATATATATATATATATATATTAAGTAATATATATATATGTATATATATATATTTATGTATATATATGTATGCATATATGTATGTATATGTACCTATTATAAAAATATATACCGTTATGATATTTTGACCGTTATGATAAACTTATTGAAGATTAGAGCACTTGTTAGTGTAATTTAAATAACACTTACATGTAGATCACGAACGAAAAACACCTTTACCATTAAGTGTGACTGACAAATACTATGCTATTTCAAACTTGACCAATAAAAACCACCGACACGTTCACAAGTTAATCTTTATGTACTTAACTAAAATAGTATAATAAAGCTTAATTGCGATTAGATAGTATTACATATTTTAGCATGCCGGATTTAATCATACCTATATACATGTATATACACGTATATATGATATATGCGTTTGTCCCATTGAACAATAAATATACTATTAGATTATAATGTGTGACCGATCGAGTTACAGACAGTATGACCGACAAAGCTTTTTATACAAATAATAGACACGAGGACGAATCAAAAACTCTCGGAAATATTCAGATTTATTTCATTAAATAAAATGAATGTATTCACTAACGCTGAAATTTCCAATGAAAATTCCGATATAATGTTAGATTGATCGTTGAGATTTCGCGCCATTCTATTACGCTGTCTTTCTCGCTGATCGAGCAAAATCGACGCAATTTTCTTGCTGGAATCATAAATGGTCGTTTATTTGATTTATTACATTATTTTTCTTTCATTATACATTTTATTATACGAAATCTGAACTATCTTTAAATATTATATAGATTTTCTGAATAATAATTTAATATGCATTAGTTTTTTTTTATTAATCTTTTTAAAAAATTTTTATCATATTCCTGGTAGTTTATAATTTCGTTTTGGCATTTCTGGTTCTGGTTTTATACATGCTTCTTTTTATTTTAAGAATTTCAGATTTTTATTTGTCTTCAATCATCTTTACTATAATTGAAGTTCATGCACATATATTTTAAACCACAAAAAGGAAACGTTTTCTGAATGAGACAGAGCAAAAATAATGTAGCTATATTAATCGACGATGTGTTTCACACAAATATTTGTACTTGCAATTATATTCATTTGCAAAATAGAGTAACTTACAATTTAGGGCAAGGTTTACTGCAGGTAGCGTGCGGGGGGAAATATGAAAAGCGTAATCTATTGTTTCTATTATGATTTTCACGTAAAAATATGGAACAATTGTATCTACAAGGACAGTTTAGACGATGTGGTTCAACAAGAAGTATGGGTTCTCATTTGCGACAGAATGTAAATCAATCATGACGCAATTAATATGATATATATTTCTAGATTATTTGCTGGTTTTGTTTATTCTTACAAAGGGTGAAAATAATCCATGCAACCACTGTTATTACTAATAATAATGTTTTATAAACCACTGTTATTACCAATAACAATGTTTTATAAACCACTGTTATTACCAATAACAATGTTTTATAAACCACTGTTATTACCAATAATAATGTTTTATAAACCACTGTTATTACTAATAATAATGTTTTATAAACCACTGTTATTCCCAATAATAATGTTTTATAAACCACTGTTATTACCAATAATGGTGTTTTATAAACCACTGTTATTACCAATAATAATGTTTTATAAACCACTGTTATTCCCAATAATAATGTTTTATAAACCACTCTTATTCCCAATAATAATGTTTTATAAACCACTGTTGTTACCAATAATGATGTTTTATAAACCACTGTTATTACCAATAATAATGTTTTATAAACCACTGTTATTACCAATAACAATGTTTTATAAACCACTGTTATTACCAATAACAATGTTTTATAAACCAATGTTATTACCAATAACAATGTTTTATAAACCACTGTTATTACCAATAGCAATGTTTATAAAGCACTGTTATTCCGAATAATAATATTTTATAAACCACTGTTATTACCAATAATTTTTATAAACCACTGTTATTACCAATAATACTTTTTTATAAACCACTGTTATTATTAATCATAATGTTTTATAAACCACTGTAATTACCAATAATGATGTTTTATAAACCACTATTATTACCAATAATAATGTTTTATAAATCACTGTTATTACCAATAATGGTGTTTTATAAACCACTGTTATTACCACTAATAATGTGTTATAAACCACTGTTATTACCAATAATAATGTTTTATAAACAACTGTTATTACCAATAATAATGTTTTATAAACCACTGTTGTTACCAATAATGATGTTTTGTAAACCACTGTTATTCCCAATAATAATGTTTTATAAACCCCTGTTATTACCAATAATTATGTTTTATAAACTACTGTTATTACCAATAACAATGTTTTATAAACCACTGTTATTACCTATAACAATGTTTTATAAACCACTGTTATTACCAATAATAATGTTTTATAAACCACTGTTATTACCAATAACAATGTTTTATAAACCACTGTTATTACCAATAACAATGTTTTATAAACCACTGTTATTACCAATAACAATGTTATATAAACCACTGTTATTCCCAATAATAATGTTTTGTAAACCACTGTTATTACCAATAATAATGTTTTGTAAACCACTGTTATTACCAATAAGTTTTTATAAACCACTGTTATTACCAATAATAATGTTTTATAAACCCCTGTTATTACCAATAATAATGTTTTATAAACCACTGTTATTACCAATAATAATGTTTTATAAACCACTGTTATTACCAGTAGCACTGTTTTGGGTATAATGAAAGGTAAAGTATTTACTTTCTTCTCTCTGCAACAAGATTTGACATAAAGTCGAAATTTGAGGAATGTCAAGTCAGCAGCACTAAGGACAGAACACTCTCACCTGATAAAAAAATGAGTAGGCAGGCCTGTCAGCATTCCCCATTAAAAGTGCCTCAATAATCAACTACGTTTCTACCACCGATGAATGTTTAAGTATTTTCAAATTAAATTGTTATTTAGATATTAAAAAGACTTAAGCGAAATTGACGGCCATCTTATCATCCTTTCGTCCTCAGATTGAAATGTAACAAGTAAACTATGAACTTGGAAATTATATATGCATTTATGAACTGGAGGCGTTGAATGGTAAGAACTCTAGGTGCGTACCAAGTGCCCTACCTCAGTCCGACATGTATCAGGCTCGTTTCCGCCCTTCCACCTTTAGGGCTGATTGTCGAGAACCGATTCGTGACTTGTACATCTAACCAGATGCTCACGTCATGAAAGCAACGAGGGGGCCAATCCTACGATTATAAAAATAGATGTGAAGATATGCCCATGTAAATTTGAGTGTTTTTATTTATAACTGTGTGATAGTGACGAACAAATAAAATGGCAAAACAGCGAAATCAAATATATAACACTAGATGGCGGTCGAAGTGAAGACATGTAAACTTCTACGTTTCTATCGATAATAGCAAGATTATATCTTTGCCTCCGAAAGTTGCTCTAACCGGATTTATACTGCCAGTTTCTTAGCTAGGAACTACATTTTTTTTAAATACCAACTTTGTACTTAAAACGTATACTGCACTTGGCCGGATTACTTCTTTGACTATACTTCTTAGCTTTGCTGGTTTCAAAATCTACAAATAACTTCGAAAAAAAACTGCACGTTATTTTATTTGTCAGTTACTCTCATCTTTCTCTTTGCCAGTGTTTTCAAGCAATGCCGGCTAAAATTACATGCGGTTCAAAATTGATCAAACATTGAGCGATGATTGACTTTTCCATTAGCACTCGTGGCGGAAAAAAACTTTGTTTAAAAAAATCTCTATGTATTTGACTTTTATATTTTTACCAGTCATTCCCGGGTGTTTGGAGGTGTGTGTTAAGTAAACGCAAAGTTAGAGCAGGCAAACAGGTTTGAACCCGCACCGCGAAAGGGAAAAGGAACGTGAAAATACACGTGACGTATTTGCCGCCGCGTCAATCGCCAACCCGGAAGAAGAGAAAGCTTAACTAAATGTTGTATCAAAAAGAGTGTATCACTTTCGAAAATATCGGCGAAAAAACCGGCCACAGATTGTAGAAAAAGTGATTAGTTAAGGCTACAGTAATTAATGTTTCAGCTAATTTTTTTAATAGCTGTTGTCCAAAGCATCGGTCACTAAAACGATATCGTTCTCGTGAAAATCCGTTGCCACTGTCGATTTTTTGGTAGACATACATATATACTACATACATACATACATACATACATACATACATACATACATAAATTTAAGCAGATATGTATGATTTCTATTATGGACTAGCCTGTGTGCCCAGCGTTGACCGTGTGTTGAGCAAATAAAAAAAGTGATAGCAGACAGTCAGGCTCGAACCCGTACCGACAAGGAGGAAAAGAAAATGAAAAAAAAACGTGATGTCTTACTGTTCCCCACACCGCTAAGCCCGAAGTGACGTATGCTTAAATTAAGGCTAGTCCATCAAAAGGAAGCGATGACTTTCGAAAATATTAGCGAAAACAGCGATCCCTCTCTTTAGAAAAGTGTCCAATTGAGGATGAATAAAGTAATGTTTTCAGCCAATTTTTCGATATTTGTCGTCGTAATATTCCGTCTTCTCTGCCTAATAGTTTTAGGCAAACATACGTACATGCATACATACATACATACATACACGTATGCATACATACATGCATACATTTAAACAGACAGGTGAGTTATGTTATAGATTCCTAACTGTCTCACTTTCTTTGTGTTTAAAATTTTTAACTTTTTTGCGTCTTCCTTGTTTTCTATGTCTCCTAGAAGAATAATCTTCAGTTTCAACACATCTTTTAGATCCTTCTTTTATTTATTCTGGTGCTACCAGATCACACTGTTTGACCATCTCAACTTACTGATATAAAACGCACAAACGTTAATTTTATTGTGCAACTAATAAAAAACTAATTCTGCAAATAATAAAAAACATAAGCCACCCTTTTTTTCTCTGTAGAACAACTAAGCCAAACACTATGAATACACGTGAGATATGGGATACAAAGAACTTGAAGTATAAAATCTTAAATTAAAACCCGGATTCAGAATTAAACAACAAAGAATGTTTGATCTACCGTGAAACAGAACAGCCAAACAAAAGCAACCATTTATATGCTAATACCATAGCGTGTATGTTATTTTGTGTGTCACCCCTACATCTTTTTTTATTCCAAGTGACTTTCTTTTGATTGTTATGCCTTTCCATTTCTGGTAATAAAGAATTTTACAACATACTCTTTATAAAGTTTGGTTTCGTCTCTACTGTAGCTGATTGCTTACAGGTCATCTTCTCTTTATATGAGTTCATAAATAACCTTTAATTTATATAATTTTAAAAATAATTTTACCCACCATTTTTCAAAAGTTTCGGTTTCATTTATAACTCCAGAAACTAACGTTATATATATATATATATATATATATATATATATATATATTGTTTTTCTTCATAAGTTTTAGTTTCGGTTTCGATTCAATCTGATGCACCCGCAGTTATATCGATATATTTTTTGTGTTGAAATCACAAATTATAATATAATCGCAGGACCCGTTTAACAACGTATCCCAACGAAAGCCTGCTCTCCTAGCAAAAAAAAGTAAACTACGGTATTTGTTGGTGGATACTGCCGTCCATGTAAATTGCGGATATTGGTGGCCGTGGCCAAAATGATATCATTCTGTCTTGCACTAGCGATTAGTGTTGGTTTAGCACATTGCCATGGAGGTACTGTCTGGATTCATAAAGGGAAATTAAGGGAATGCGTAAATCAGTATCAATTAATAAATTACGACAAATGGTCGATTAGAATAATAAGGAAAAGTAAAAACAGAAGTGTTTAAAATTTGTGATTCTCGCGGTTTATGAACTATTGAGATTGATCGAAATCTCTGGTAGCAGTCCTAGCTGTTATCGTTTGTTGTTTAATTCTTCTTCTTTTCAAATCTTTCGCCAATACTATTAAAGTAAATTCCAGTTTAATGCAGTTTTTTTAACGTGTGAAACAAAGTTTTCACTTCATTCATTTCTTTGAGTATTGTCACATAGATATCCAAAACTTTCCATAAATAATCGATTAGAATAATATGTCGAAGTGATACAAATAAAATGTATATATTTATAGTGCTTAGCTTTGTTGTCCTCCAGATAGACACCAGCAACCTCCCCATCTTAAGAACGGCGTTCGGAAAAGACACCCCCAACATTACTTTCGTATAAAAGCCGCTTTCGGAACAGGCAACCCCTTTTTTGAATGGGACTATTCCTCCTAAATTTAACCGTGAGAAATTCTGAAAAAAAAATTGGAGAGTGTCTGTGTCGGTAGGAAAGATGTAGATTTGTTTATCACACGTGCGTACAAAGCTGGCAGCACAGGATATTACAGTGCATAATGCATGCCCTTTTTTTCGATAAGTACTTGTCTCCAACAAAATTTGTAATGAGATTAACTTAATCAGCATAGCCAGACCAATATAAAAGTCGTCATTTTAAAGAAGATTGTTAAGGTGGGCCCAATGTATTAATTTACCATGCCACTCACAAAAAATAAATGTGTTCGTAATGTCAAGAATCCAGTAGATGGTATTGCTTAAACATTTATTTTTTAATTCGGCGGCATTCGTAATGCATTATTCAGGTTTAAATGAAGTATATTTATATAGAGTGTACGTATTAAAACAAATGTAACTATATTTACAAAAGTATAATAAATTTTGGGAAAATTTACAAATCCATTGAGCAAGAGAGAGAGAGAGAAAGAGGGAGAGAGAGAAAGAGGGAGAGAGAGAGGGGGAACTAAATGTTTGATGTTTTTTTCTTCTGCATCGCTGTAAAATGGTTTTTTTTCGGCATAAACAGAAATATAAATAATGAGCGAAAAAGAAAGGGGGGTGTCAGAAAGCGAGGGGAACATACATATATATATATATATATATATATATATAGATAGATATATAGATAGATAGATAGATAGATAGAGAGAGAGAGAGAGGAAGGAAAAGTGCGAGTAAATGAAAACTTACGCCGTAAAATATAAGAAACAGAACGCAGCAATTTACTCAAAGGAGAAAAGTAGATATCATTGCGACTCAATATTTAATGGTACATAAGCGTTCGTTTAGCATTGTCTGGTTGATCATACCGTTGATCTGGAATATAGAAATCGTAAGAGCTCATCCAATCAGATTAAGCGAAATTCGTCTGGAGAGACTTTATTATTTATGAATCCGAATAAATAAATATTATGTTATGTTTATTAGTATATTATCTAGTTTCGAATGGGGTAACCGCATGTCTGTCGAGAGTGCAGATTTCATCCCGGTGATGACTAGGGACGGTAGGAGGACTTTATATTTGAGAGGAAACGTAACAATTTTTTCTCTAAATATGGTTCTGATTGTGATGGTGTTGCTCTTATAGGAAAAATGTAGGATTTATTAAAACAACTAAACGTGTCTAAAATGGCATACTAAATTTTCAAAAGATAGTCGCTGATAGCCTAAGCATAATACATTTTTATGTGGCATCTGTTGTTGCAAACATGCGGTTGTTTGGTCCATAGGAGAATATCTGCAGTGAAAGTATTATATATGGAGATAAGAATCGACAAAAAATTTATTAGTGATAAAATATACGAAATCTTAGATACTTAAAATATCATATTTGACGAGCGAGCTTCACTCGACATCCCTGCTAGCTGACATAAATACTTTGTAGTTATAACAAAAGAGCTACAATAATATCAGGACGTCTCTCCTTACGCTGAGCACCCACAGAATTCGAATATCAATATATTACATATGAAAACTCATGTCCCGCTTAATACTTAAATACTTGAATACTTAAAAATCGAAATAACTTGTAACATAAAACGTGTATTTTTTTATTAAAACGACTAGATTGGGCGTTAATAACCTCCAAATTTAAGATAAGTTATTAGAAAAGACATTCCGAATCTATTCAATTCTTGTATTCGTTTTATCTTCGTGTTTAAATTTCTTTCGATTTTCCATTTGTGTTGCTTTTTTAATCTGTTAATTTATAAGTATGAATTTGTGAATGTTTTATTAGTCACATAATTATTGTTTTTTAATTCATTTATGATATATATATATATATATATATATAATCATTTTATTTCTTTTCTCTCACCCTGATAACTTCCGTTTCATTATTCTATAATAGCCGTCTGTCCAGTGTTGCTGGTCGTAAAATACGCTAATAATTTTAGTATATAGATTTTTTAATTATCATTATAGAGGCAACTCTCTATTGATTATTATATTTTATTTAATATAGTTGAGAAAGGAAAAACATTCCAGTAAAAAAAATCTAGTACGTCACCAGTTAGAATCAAAACTAAAATATATAGCTCTTCAATCTTTCCGGCTAGCATATTACCGCTTGCGTAAGTATAACCAATGCATAAAATGACGTTACTTCACCTATAAATTTTGATTAACGAAGGCGAAGAAAAAAACACAGTTATATTAGACCAACATCATTTATTAGACCTTCATTATTTAAAACCTTAGCAGCAATTTATCAGTGTATATAATAAATAAAAAATGTGCAACAGGTCCAAATAACCGATATATAAAATTTCAACTCTGTAGACTAAATGTGCAGCAAGGAGTTCATTGGAGACCTTTAGCAAACACATCGAGAATATCACACACACATACATACATACATACGTACATGCATATGTATATACATACATATATATATATATATATATGCATATATGCATATATATACATATATATACATATATATATATATATATATATATATACATATATATATATAATGTATATGAGTGTGGATATATTTCCGTGTACTGGAAAGTCTTCACCTTGAATTCTACACAATTATGCAAAATGTAAAAGTTGTGCATAAGTAGGATTCAGCATTATACTGAAAAAAAATATCATCTAATAAGAAACCATACATATACATATGTAATTAATTAAGGCATTTAAAAATAATATGCAAATTAGTAAGCCCTTTTTGTATCGCTCGATTATATATGACTAAGTATATTACTCCACCCGTTGTAATGATCTTTAATAGACGTCGGTTTTTAATATCAATGCCAAAGCGAAATTAAACTGAACGTTATATGCATATAAATATGTTTCTTCTTTACCGTTCGTCCGTCCTTATTCCTTTAAAACATATAATATTTTTACCCTATTCATTATCTTTCTATACATTTTTCTGATTCACTAAACGTTTTCAGTTCATTGTTTGCTTTAATTTATATAAGTATTTTATTTTACCACAGTTTAAACTTAGATATATATCGTATATCTCCTTAAGCTATTAGTTCTAGACAATTATCTAGAAACACGGGCGCTATTTGAGTGATAACGTGTGCATATAACGAACGTATTTGCTATGGAAATCCCTATTCCGAACCTTTCGAACATATTTTGTTACTTACTATAGGAATTGGAAGGTTAATAATCAACATTTTGTGCACAGTTCTATTGTAAAAGACAGAAAAACTGTTCTTACCATACAGATGGCTTCGTTCTCAACTATCGAAGACAAATTATTAAAACTGATGGGGATATGTAGTGTTACGATACGGCAAAAGGTAATCTTAGCAGGCGAAACTTTACAAACTTTGCCTACCCTCTTTGGAAACGTCATATTATTTCCAACTGACAAAGGCGGTCGAAGCTGAGTAACTCATTGCTGATGACCAGTTATTCACAGGTTCAAAAAATGCGGAGTCCCTATTGAACTGGTTCACCATATCCTATTTTCGACCGTATGTGACATCTTTCTCCGAAGGAAGGAGATTATCAATTTTTCAGTAACATACGATACTGTTATTTTCTATGTCCGTGCTTTACTGTTTAGTATTTACCTGTAATGATAAAAAAAAAATGTGTTCTTTTAACCGTTTTTTATTTGCTCATTAATTCATCTTATAAACTAAACTTTATTACTTTCTATACGCTCTCATTATTTCGTTTATACTATTATGTACTGTATACATATTCAGTTTCTTCATCGTTGTCAATTAGTGTTTCTAGTTTTCATTTTCTAACTACAATCTTATTGTCTCTTCTCGTCTTTAAGCTCCAACCTACTTCGTTTCTGAGAGCCTAGGTTGTATCCTTCTTTTTTAGTATTAGTAGTTTCCTATTTATACCTTCTTCTATCCTAAGGTTTAATTATTTCAATGCGTCTAGTTTTCATTATCATTCCTTGTTTTATTTAAATTCTCGTCTGTAGTCTTCCACTCGTTATTTGTTTTTAACGTATCTGGTGTACGTTTATCGGATATGATATAGACTTCAACTTTACTATGTAAACGAAGTTTAACGTTTTCCTTGCTAACATTGATTCCAAATCAACACACACACACACGCATATATATATATATATATATATATATATATATATATATATATATATATATATAGCCTCATCGAGCAAAAATTATCAAACAAGTCCTCATCAATAACGGATGCTCACATTATATTGCTGACCAACACATAAACTCAACACTCCAGAAGTTAAACAACATTACCATTAACAGTAATACACAACAACAGCATAACTCTAATGCAATCAACCTATTCTACTGCAATCAAATGTTTCCGGGCTTAAAAATAGAATAAACTTCCATAAAACCATTTCACCTGTTGACAACAATAACATTAGATTCATCATTTACTATTAAAAAATTAAACCCAAAACAAATTTATAAAAAGAAATTCATCTAAAACCACTTGAACGCACCAACGTCAATTATCAGTTTAAATACTTCTTGGCGAGTGTTACATCTTATAACAACAATGCAAATAATAGTTACATCGGAAATACAGCTCTCACATTATCCCTAGTTTTAATTGTCATAATGTTGAATCTAGTGCTATATTCCCACGCTTACATAAAACATTCTTGCATTCGCTCTAATTTCAGAGAAATTTTATTACACAAGGCAAAAATCCAACAAACTGATGTAAAGAAGCTAAAAAGCCCTTGAGAATATTTATAAAAACCACCGTTAATCGCGTAGTACCAACATACTTTAATGCTTTTGGATAACTCCCCCTCAATCTCTGAATCTTTCCTGTCATTGGCGCTCGAACTGCCATACTACTAACATCTCAACGCAGCAAAAGATCCACTGACTCTCATTCTCACCTTCGGTCGCAACTCAACTACTATTTAACAAATCTACCCATATTACCACCACAAAAATTCCTGACGATTTGTAAATGAGTACAAAAAGTTAAAAAAAAAAATATGTTTGAACCATACAGCCATACTTTCGACGGATAGACAAAACAGAAAATAGATTGTCTTTAAGAATGTCTGGATCTCTCTGTCCCTCCTTCTCTCTCCCCCCCTCTCTCTATATATATATATACAATATATAAATATATATATATGTATACATATATATATATATCCGTATTTCTGTATTATTGATTCGTCTGTTCACAATGATATCATAGCATATACCGTATATACATATATATGCGTGTTTGTGTGTCAGGACGTCCTATTGCCTGACGTCATATTGGATAACGTCAGGGATTCCGTGAGTTCATTACGTCATATATAGCGGCATAGTAGATGGCGTCACGAATGGATTAAAAAATAAGTGGAAATTCCCCTTGCAATGCAGGTAGAATGCTAAGCACACAGAAAACGTACGCCCCGCACACGCACGCACATACACCCCCCCCCCACATATATATATATATATATATATATATATATATATATATATTTATATATATATATATATATATATATTCCTTTCCTATATTCTTCAAATAGAATTTGTTTCTTGGCCTTCTTGACCTTCTACATGTTTAAAGCATATCCTTATCATCTACCTTCTTTTTTGTTTTGGCTTCATTCATTCTATCAGTATTTTCTATGTATACTCGGATTTTGATTGTTCATAATAAGGCATGTTTTTCTCTTATCTGTTCGGTAGTTTCGAACCACTTTTACCACTTTCTTTTCGTTCTATTTTCTCTACTTACATTAGTGAATCGGATTTAACTTGACCCTTTTCTTTCTGTCCTTCTAACGTTCTATCCATGTATGTATATGTATATGTGTCTTAACCACAACTGGTAAGATAACCAAAAGTCTAGAGAAATGATGTGATAGAAATCCTCTCTATATTTTATCAAACACACCATTTTTTTAATTTTAGTTCCCGTTCTTGAATACCTTCTCAAATGCGTTCTTTATGCGTTCCTTCTTTAAATTAGTAGAGTTTAATTTTAAATATTATTTTCTATTCTTTTTTAATCTTCCTTCATTTCTTTTTGATCCTCCGCAACGACATAATCTCCTAAAATTCAAAACCAGTAAATCAGGTTTATTAATTTTTCAAAGATTCGACATAAAATTCCATAACTATACAATCCTTTATTGTTTATAATCTCTGATAATACCTGCGCATAAAAGGTTATTAATTCTGACAGTTATTGCAAGAGGACGGAATTGCAACGCTCGAATAAGGAATAGAAGAAGATATTTTACGAGAGACCTTCTTGAGAAGCATAGTAATAAACCAGAGTTTAAAGAGAGACTTGACAAATGTCTTTAGTTTAGATTTCTTCAAATTTAATGAATTTTATATAATCGTATTTTTGAAAAGCTTAAGACAAATATGAATTCGATTAATCATCAGAATTAATTCAATTTTAAAAAATAATCTCCGCCGTTTATTTTATATACATACATATATATGTTTAATATATATATATATATATATATATATATATATATATATATATATACATATATATATAAATATAAGCATATATATATGCGTTATATCCATGCATGTGATATATATATATATATATATATATATATTTATATATATATATATATATATGTATATTATATATATGCGTGTAAAATATATAGGTGGGTATAATATATATATGTGTGTGTTAATATAACATATATACATATATATGCATGTACAATATTGAGATTATATGTATAATATATATGTACACATTATGATACGTACGTATATCTATCAATATATATATAGAGAGAGATACATAAAAATATATCAATATATATATAGAGAGAGATAAATAGGTTGGTAGATAGAAAGATAGGTAGATAGATAGATATTATTTAAATACGTATATTACATCAGGTCTCGTAAAATACGCTGAAATATATATTTTCTGCAGCTTATGCATTCATTATTACCTAACTAACTCTGTATTGACCATTATATTGTACTTACATAAGTGATCCCACATTTCTAGAATCTATAACAACGAATAGAGAGCTCAAACACTGTCTCCTCTACTGATTTTATTCTCGATTGATGGGTTTGAGCATCTTTTATATTATATTCTTACAGAAAGGAATTAATGAAAGGGTGAATACGACCAAGCGTTATACTACTCGCATGCGTTGTCTCCACGACATGCATCTCTATAGACTTCCCAGAATGGTCACCTATCTTGTACTAATTAGCCTCATCCTTTCTAAACCTGTCGTTTATGTACGCAATACATATATATATATATATATATAAATATATATATATATATATATACATATATGTCATTTACGAAATAAGTATAAAGGCCTTATAAAGTTAACTACCCACTTACTCGTCTAAGCTAAATGCTACAAATACATGAAAATTCACAGGACCAAATGAACTTATTAAGTCCTATAAAGGACGCTGTGAGATCTACCAAACTATCATAACAGTTGAGAGTTTGTATCTTTGCGAGGCGAAGTGCATAGATTGAGATAAAAGAGTGAATTAATTGAAATCCAGTCCATCTGTTATATTATTTTATATAATCTCATGGAAACCAATCCGAAATCTTGTTTATACAATACCAAATTAATTGGCTCCAGAACTTTCTAAAAATATATTTGATATGTTCTAAGGTGGCCTATTATATGGACTATCAAAGATAAAGTATTCCATGAAAGGAATAAATAAATATACACTGTGGTTTGAATACTGAAATATAAATTTATTTACATATTTTCATAGAGACAAACAAAGCGTTTCAACGTTCAGGGAGAAGTGTCTGTTCAAAAAATGTCCGGTGAATCCGGTGACTTGGTTCCATATGTAGAATGTTCGGGGTTGGTTACCTATCTCAACATAGCAATATTCGAATGTGTCATCCATTGAGACAAAAAGGGCTGGGTATATTGTATTCTTAGAAACGTTAAAATTAAAAATACTTTTAAAATTAGTAATGAAAGTTTTATAATATTCTGATTTTCAGATGGTAAAATCAAGGTATTTATATTTTTGGATAAAAAGTTGTATGTGAATAATGGATCTTAATAGACTTAAATTATGTACTCATGCCGAGAGTGATCCAAAGTACAGGGACCGACAATATTTTTGGGGCACTTTGAAAAAAGAACGTCAAGGTGGTTACTAGTGCTAAAAACTTTTGAGATTGTAAGTAGGTAGTTGAGGAATGAAAATCCACTACTAGTTTAATCATTTTCTTTTAATTTGACTTTGATAATTTTAGTTTTTTTGTGATATCTCTGAAAACTTGCGCGACACTATTTTTCGTACATGACAAAACATACTATTTTATTAAAGTCTCTGTTCATGTGTGTGTTGCTGTATGCACATTTTCTGCTTGTGTTTTTTTCATGCAAGTATAAAAATGGAGAATTTAGTTTAAAATAAAAATGAAAAAGCATAGGCGGAATTCGAACCTCGTAATCTAGTTTAGAAATAGATTACGTGTGAGGATTTAAAATGTAAAACACACATTTGTTAAGAATACAGATAAAATATTCAAGAAAAGAATGTGAGCTGTCAAGTTTATTATGAAATTTTAAATTGAAAGAATGCAGCTTATAAGATAATGTTTTTAATATATTGAATATAGGTTAAAATTCCTTTTGTAGAAATAGGAAAAGTTTTGGACACGTATGTCCAGGACACGTGAAAGAATGCACATGTTTTAACATGTGTATGACGTCACGGAAAATAGAAAGTTCTACGAATAGAGAAAAACTTAAGGTTTAGTCAGTCAGTGAAAAAACTCAGGGACAGTCAGACGTCTGGAAGCGAGACGTCACTTCAAGGAAAAATGTGAGACTTTGAATTCTTGGTGATGGAACACGGCCGTGTGAAGGATAAACCATTATGTGTTTTGTAAAGCTCGTCTTGTGTCTTATGATTCCTACAGAAAGGTAAAGTCCAATTGTATTATGTATTTGTGTTAATATATGTCTTTACATACACGTCTAAACACCATGATGTCTACACAATGTCTGCACACAAAGAGCTTTCTCCTTCTTCCATCAGCAAGATCTAAGAAAGAACATTTTAATATATAAGAATTATAATATGAACTATCTCTGTAAGTCTCGTACAACTTATAAAACTTCTCTCTCTCTCACACTCTCTCTCTCTCTCTCTCTCTCTGAGTCTTACAACATCACTCACTGTAATAAGACTCTTTCTAAGCATCTCTTCCTAAGACTCTCTCTTTTAATGAGACCCCCTATATAACACTTGTACACGTAGCTGTCATCATTAGAATCAATTATCTGTTCTATTCTACTGGCAAAACAATTAAGATCAATGAGGTAAAATGCATTGAAAAGAAGTCATTATTTTGGCACGGTTATCAGTATCAGAAAGATAGCCATGGATTTGAAGCTGTCGAAATCAACGGTCGAATACATGTTGAAGTCAAACTCCGAGCGGGAAAAAAGAGAAGATGAGAAAGATCAATTGGCAAGCGGACTGAAAAGAGAATGAAGAGGACAGTGTCTGCTACACTATGGGTTGAACCTTCACTCGAAATAAAGGTGTAATTTAGAACTGAGGTGTATCATGTACTTCATTCAATACGCAAACAGAAGAAAGAATATTGTAATGTATTGGATCGTGTAGAAAGCAGCGTATTTCTCTATTTCCAAATGTGTCTTGTAGTATGTAAGACCTTTATAAACCTGTTCCTGGTGATGGTCTATCGTTAGGTTTATTTTACAAGTACTTACAGATAATGTGCTTTTATAAACATGCGTGCAATCTACCCGACAAGCACAAAACTCCGATCTTGTATATAGAGTTTCTTTTATTAAAGAAAACGTTATACTGTAATAGTGTATTTCCTCTAAATACCTGCATGATGATTTCTCCCGATTCCTGTTTACGCGGCTGAACAAGTATGCCAAAATATAAACATAATATAATAAAACTTGATGCTCTTAAACTTGTCAATGTATTTTGTTCCTCGTACATCATTTACCTTATGGCCATGGTTGGTTTACTTGGCTGATTTATTTGACAGCATATACATAGATTTCCGGTAATTAATGCCAAAACAAACCATTTTTGAAGTTTTGTTTTAATCAATTTCTGTAAAACTTACGATATTTATTCAAGGTGTTTACTTTTGTTGCTCAGAGAATATAAATCTTTAGGGGGAATTAATTTAGGACCACTTTATTGTGCTAGAAATTTATATCTTCCAATTTTTATACGTAATGCTTGATTGGGTTATTATAATTACCAACTTATGCACTATTATTTTGGCTCACAAAATATTAAGTGCCGGATCTATATTTACAAAACAAATGTATAATTCATGTAATTTCATGTTCATATATTATCTTATTATAATAGAAAAATGCGGGCATAAAACGTAATAGTGTTAAGTTTAAACATGGAAATGTGAAAGAGTAGTTGTAAAAACTGGAAAAGAAAAATACAATACTCGCCAGTAAAAAATAAAATAACTTTATAACGTAAAATATTGCAGCATTAAGAATTGATTATATAATGTTATAAATTGAACTTTAAAAATAACATCCTTAATCCTGCAATATTTCAAGATATAAATTTATTATACTTTTTACTAGAATATCTTGTCCTTTTCTTTTCCAGTTTTATCAACTAGTCCTTTACTTTCCAATGTTTAAGATAACCATACTTTCATGCTCGCATGTTTTATTGTGATCCATGATTTTTCCAGGCTTCCAGTAAATCCACTTGTTCTTTGTTTAATTTCAGTCTTTTTTTTGTCTCAAAACATAACATACACATATGTAATAACTCCGTACGGTACTATCTGCTTTCAATAAGAAACAACAATTATCTTCCTTTCATTCATTTATTCTATCTCTTTTCGTCAGAGCGGTGAATTAGTAGCAACATTAGTCGCTGAAGCTACAAGGTTCCTATGGAAACCAGTCATAAAAAACGTCGCTCATCTCCTTACGTTTTATTATGATTTTGAACACCAATAAATTCATCGTAACTTTCGTTTTACTGAACAAAAAATATTTTTTTCGCAATATAGCTGAGAGAGCGACCTATAAACTGTAATAATTGTTGAAAATTTGGTCGAAAAATGATTGAGCCGCGAAGCTCTAAAGCAGTTCTAAATGATTAAAATTCCACGTAACCGTATATTCAAACATGATAGTGTTTGAATTATTTGGTTTAGCTAGGACGATTACTAGAGGATTATACTGTTTCTGTTTTTCTCTTGAACACATTGATTAAGTTTTACAAATAGAACAAGGGAAACTAATATTTAGTGCAGTTTCAGCTTAAAAACAAGTAGCTATCTTTGGGGAACATAGTTAAGTTATACAAAGAGATAAAAATGTTTAGTGTACACTGCATTTAGGTTGGGTAGACGATATCGTTAGACAACCTGATCTGGCAGCATGAGCAATCTAAATTTCTGTTGCTGCATACAAAACAGTAGCAATATATACTGTTAATTCCGAGTAACCAAGCTAATAAACTTACTTTCCAATTTATTCATCAAAAATTCTTCTTATATCGTCAATTTTGATGAAGCCGTCGGACGTATATTTGCGAGGTAAACGTTAATTTATATATATATATATATATATATATATATATATATATATATATATATATATTACATGTAGCTGACGCAAATAGTATGATGGAAGATAGCTGCGGGGATATTTGGTTAGAGGAAACCACTCGACAGAGATCGATAGGCAGTGATCATCAGAGAGAAGAGTAAACAAAATTTAACAAAAATAAAAAAAAGAAAAAAAAGGCAAACTCATCAAGATGTGAATTACTGATGCGTAACCTGGAAATTAGTCAGGTTGATAGACTAAACAAGAGTAAGGGAGTGAAATTGATTGATTGATCGTAGACATCTGTACGGTTAATCACTCATTTTTAACAACTAGCAGGGTGTTTAAACTTCGGGATAAGTAGAGGGAATAATACAATATATATATATATATATATATATATATATATATATATATATATATATATATATACTTCATTAAGTATACTTCTTTAAGTATTTACTTCCAAAGTGCTCAATACGTAGGTAGAGCAAGTTAGTAAGTTATGAAATATATATGGCGATTAAACCACAGTGAATATTCCGCGTTTCATCCACTCTATGACTCTTCAGGCTTATGTGCCTAAGCCTGAAGAGTCGTAGAGTGGATGAAACGCGGAATATTCACTGTAGTTTAATCGCCATATATATTTTTAACTTAATATATATATATATATGTATATATATATATATATATATATATATATATATATAATTACTTCAGAGCGATAGATGAAAAGATCAAGCTCAATTCTATGAAGGGAGACTTACCTGGACATTATAAAGCTCAACAAGTATCAATGAAGCTTACATATGAAGACAATAGGAGCTGGAAATGAAGACACAGATCTGTATATTGATGGATATAGATTGGTTCATTTATCCAATAAGGGAATACAATCGATTATTTTTGGGAATAGAAGGGACTCTTTATGCCGAGAAAATATAGAAATATTGCCACATATTTCCTAGCATATAGTATATTTTGAAATCTAGTATCATAGCCTTATAACTACCCCTCCCAAAAATATACACTAATTCATAGTGTTGTCATCTCGCTTGCATATGTAAAAAATATGTCCCCTCCATTGATAATAGACACCTTACACGCCGTTAAATTAGAACAACCAGACATCTAAGTCGCAACTTTAACCCTAAATGATATACTAAATACACTTAAGACTATGGTAAAGACTCTATGCACCTTTCTGCACTACACTATATATAATACGCCCCTCTTTTATATAGAATTCGACCCCCCAACATCATTTATAATTTTTATTAGTTTTGATCTATTTCGTCCCTAATGAATTCAACGCTAGACGCCGCATCCCCACTATGCTACCTAGCATCTTCTCTACTCTTCTGATGAGAAGCATAAGGCCTCAAAATGCCTTGGCCTAAAGAGTCACTTATATCTCCCAACTAATCGATTGTATTCACTTATTGAATAAATGCACCTATCTATATTCACTAATATATAGTTACGTGTCTTCATTTCCAGCTCCTATTGTCTTCATATATATCTATAATATAAAATCTGTATGTAGCTGTGTCTGGTCACGACTAGGCCCCTATATGGTTGACTATTTAAAAAAACTGATTGCATATAATGATAGAAGAGGTATCGAGACAGAGGAATGGGTATGTTTGATCTGGCAGAACGGTGTGGAGTCAGCGTTCGCACCTGGTCAACAAAGTATGGAAATAAAAAAAAATTAAGAATAATAAAAAAAAAAAACGTTTACAAGTGTTTTTGATATAGATGCACATAATAATAATTTTATAAGTATGTTTTAACTTAAATAGGGATGGTATAATACAATTGTGGGATCTGCGTTCGCGCTTGGCCTCCGTCGAATGGAAATAGGCACAAACTTTAATAAAGACTTTTCATATCTATCTGCGTAAGTATACTTTGATAATTATGTTTCAGTTTGAAAAAAATATGATAAAATAAAATTATGGGGTGTTCGTTCGCGTCTGACCTCAATAGAATGGAAATATGTCACAAAGTTTAACAATTTCTTTTTTAATATATATCCACAAAATATTGTGATAAATGTTTCAGTGTGAACAGGTATGGTATAATAAATTATGGGGTTTATCTATTTTATTTTTACTTTCATCATATTTTGCTTTGGTTTTGATACCACCAAATTCGAAGGTATCTCTTTACAAGCCTTCCTTTTCATAACCTATCATACGTTCATAAATCAGAGTCCATTTTATGTAGGCTGTATTTGAACCAAGTCAACGACGGGTTCTTTTGCTAGTATATATATATATATATATATATATATATATATATATATATATATATATATATAAGAGGAAAGAAATTAAATCTGTAAGTTGAAATTTGCAATCAAATTAATAGTTTGACTGAATACTCAAAAATACAATTTATAAAGCTCTAATTCAGCGGAGTTTCAAAGAATGCTATCCTTGCTATTTTTCTCATCAGAGTACAGAAAAAAATATCGGCAAATAATATTTGTCGCAAAAACTAGTAAATTACAATGAATTAATTTAAAATGTACAATGATTTAATGAATTAATTAATTCAATTAGATTTAATAAATTAATTACTAATAAACAATAACGAGAAAAAACCAGCAAATGATTAAGCTGATTATTATTGGTTAAACTGCAATTTATTATAGTCCTAAATTGAAAAAAATATTCATGTCCTTTAAAGAAAAACCGCAACAACGAGTGGAAACGTGTAGGAGATATAAAAAATAATAAAAATGTACCGGCATAAAATTGCAGCTTGCATGTAGACTCTTTCAAAGGTGATCCGAAGGCGGAAATAAATCTTTACAAAGAATCAAATCGTAATGAATCTTGTCGTAATGATAGCAACATGCACGTGTTAAAATTATTTTAGACTAACCTTATTATTTTTTTTAAGTAAGTATGAAATCCTTATTTAAATTAAGCCAACCATGGAAGTTTACATGTTGTTTTATTTATCAATCTAATTTCTTGAAATCACTCAATCGGGGATCCACCTATATTGGACTACTGCACTATCCGCAAAAATATATTCCATAATTCCAGCTGCGTTTGATTTTTTTCAATTGGATTAATTCTAATCAATTGAATTTTAATATGGTCTTCTTTACACGGATGAATTATATTTTTGGGGGGGTTACCTTAGACAAAAAGGATGACACCCATTCTTTCATCGATCAGTCTTGACTGAAGGATGGTCTACAATGGATCGTATTTTTAATTCAAAAGACATTGTTAAAAATTAGTAACAGTTGTTTCTAAAAAAATAAGAAAGACTACATTACTTTATGATATAATGATAATAAAATAGTAAATTCATCTTAATATTATCATAAGAAAATAATTCCAAAATTTTGTAACATGACTTGTGACTCATGCTGTGTATATAACAATAGGAGTTATGAAATAGAATACAGTGCAATAGGATATATGACAAATTTCTATGGATATTACAAACCAGAAGTAATCTTGAATGAAACCACTGAAAAAAGTATAAATCATGTGAAAAGCAGACACATCTCTTAATAAACTTAAAATTACATTCGAGTTTCTATATTGATGATGATTAGGTACGGCATAATCACGTTGATATTCTGTTTCCCATTGGATCACCAAAATTAAGCAACGTCGAATCTAGTAAGTACTAAATTGGTAACCATTCAGGACTTCCAGGTGCTCTCCGATTGTCTCGGCATTGTTTCCAGTGGTACTACATTTCTCCTTGCTACTGGGCTCAAGCAATGCCGATTCAGGAGAAGGGTGGTTGTGATTGCGCAACCTTTGCCCCACAGTTACACAGGGATATCCTTTGTCTTTGGAGACTAAACAAAGGCATCGGTTATCGATGATTATTTGTGTAATGTAGATATAAACAGCATTTTGACGATTTATCTAATCATGTTCAAACGAAAATTATCGCCTTTTTCTCTGTGTGTGTATGTGCGTGTGTGCGCGCGTGTGTGTGTGGTTTTTCTTATGTGATTTTCATTGTGGTTACTATGCATATAACTTCCGGAGAATCTGGTTTTAATACTATTTTAGTAAATTCTGCATTTATATTTGTACAATTTATAATTTTAAAATGCATGCCTCAGAACGGTTGTTAATATTAACAATATCTTACTGTCTTTCCATTTTCTGTAGAATATTGTTCATAAAATTTCTTAAGAATAAACAAAGGCTAATATTTTATTATTAAAAAAAATAGCTTTACAATTTCTGAAATAATGTATAATTTGTAACACACCAATTAAATATATCCCCAATCAAATTGTAGTTGGGCATTATAAAATAAATATGATAACACATATGTTGCACATATTTATAAAGATATGTGCAGGCATTCAACAACTCTTCTTTTTTTTAATTATCAATATCTCATCCCTACTTTCACCTTATATTTTAAAATTTAAGTAAGTAAACACACATATACACATAAATAAAATGTATATTTTTTCACTCAGTCATATTTAATAAAATTAAATAGACTTTTTTGCTATTAATTTTATCCTATCAGAAGCAGGCTTATGTAATCCCTATACTGACGATAAGTCAGAGTACTTTCAATCCTTCTAATTAAAAAGTAAAAAAAATGATAAAAAATAGAGATAATGGACAAAAAGATCTATTATATTTTAGGATATATATATATATATATATATATATATATATATATATATATATATATATGTGTGTGTGTGTGTGTGTGTGTGTGTGTGTATGTGTGTATACACACATATATCTGTATAGAGATAGAGAGAAAGAGAGAGAGAAAGAGTGAGAGTCTGTCTTTACATAAGCAGTCGTTTGCTGCTACACAGTCATAAGCATGTTTTGGTCTACAAGTATTTATTTACTAGAGACCTCTTCAGGCAACAACCCTTATTTTCGAAAGCGGAATTCTAAAAATAAAAATAATTAAAAAAATAGATTTTTTTTTTAGAATTACGCTTTCGAAAATAAGGGTTGTTGCATGAAGACTACTTAGTAAATAAATACTAGTACACCGAAACATGCTCATGACTCTGTAGCAACAAACTTCTGTTTATGTAAAGACAAATTCAAAATGTAACCTGCTCTACTTCTGTATTGACCACTCTTTTTTTAACCTCGTTATATTTCACCGGTTACACTCCTTTTGAAGAATAGCAACCTCAAATTATATATATATATATATATATATATATATATATATATATATATATATATATATATTTATATATATATATATATACATATATATACACATATAGTATATATATAAATATATATATATATATATATATATACTACACCAATCAAATTAATTCATTTTTGATCGTCTGATATTTCCATTTTATTTATTTCGTGCTTATCGAAGAGACCATTACTATTTTTTGCGATCCACTTCATTATTTAGATATTTTTCCTCGTTTACCAGAGAAATATTTTATTGAACTCCTTTCTCTTAGCACACTGTCGGTCATATTCAGTTTCGATAACGTGATATATCAACAAAATCTTGGGGTTTCCATGGGCAGCTTCTTAGGTCCTAACATTGTCGATATTTTCGTTGGGTTTTATGAATGAATACGTTTTTAAATCACGACATAACGCTTCTTCCGTTTATTTTCGTTACGTGGATGATACGTTTGCGGCATTTTCTGCCCAGGGCCACAGATTAAGGATTCTTCAAATGTCTCAATTGTTTTTATTTTACACAAGAATCATGACTTCTCAAGGCCCGAAGGCCACTCAGCCATAAAGATTAATGGGTACACATTAGTCAATGTGATTATAGCGGAGTAAACACAAGTAGTGTGAATTTTGTACATGGGATTATTTAGGGGGCGATTTATCAAGAAGTTGTTTACGGTGGACTTATTCTTTTTTACATGGGGGTCACCACTTATCAAGGTCCGGAGGTAACTCAGGGATAAGGGTTATTGCGTGCACAATTAGAGATTTGATAGAGTGTTTTTCTTAAGACGGCGGATTATCAGGAACTTGTTTATGTTGGACTTGAAAACATCCAAGTTGTAGGTAGGTGAGAAACAGGTAAACGGAAGAGAGTTCTACAGTCGTGCACTTCTGAGAAATAAGCTCTGCTCATGGAATCTACGTTTGGATTTAGGCACAAGTAAAGAGTGGGAAAATTATTGACAGTAATTTCAGCCAGACGGGTGTTACTCGTGAAAGTTGACGAGGGGGGGCGAGAGATTGGAGCTTAGACGAACACTTGCTATGGAAATTACGATAAAACAAAGATAGGCTCGTAACGTCTCTTCTGTGGGAGAGAGGCTGCAGGGAATAGAAATAAGCACACCCCCCACTAAGCTACGAAGTCTATTTTGTACTCTGTCAAGGCAGGATAGGCTGTTTTTAGCAGCTCCTGCCCAGATGCGGCAGCAGTACTCAATCCTTGGACGTACTTGGCTTTTATACAGATTGAAAATTGCATCAGTAGCGAGATATCTCATATAGCGGTAGAAGGATCCCACCATTTTCCCAGTTTCTTGAGAACAGACCTGATACACGTATTCCATTTCAGATAAGGAGTAAAGGTCAAACCGAGAAGCTTGTCAAAACATGGATCCTCGCCAAGACGAGAGCCATCCATTTCAATTGATGCCAGATGGTACCCCGCGATCAAGACCAGACGAGAGAGCATTAGAGAGAAGCTTATCATTTGCGGCCCATGATGTGTTGCCATAGATGGTCTTGTCATCAGCATAGATGTTAACGAATGGTTTAAGTGTGTGTTTTGGGGAGATCATTGATGCAGATCAGAAAGAGTGTTTGGCCCAAGATTAACCCCTGAGGGGCACCAGCATTAATACTGTGGACCTGTGATTTCTGCCCATCAACCACTACTCTTATGAACCTATCGGAGAGAAATGATTTAATGATTGAGAAAACATTTTCAGTGACACCATATCTGGAAATCTTATGAAGTAGGCCCTTATGCAATACCTTATCGAATGCCTTCGATATGCCAAGAGCAGTTACCCTGAGAAATATGCACTAATCCTATGAGATATAACCGTTAGCACATCTACTGTAGATCTTGCGGAGCGGAAACAATATTGCATGTCACTAAGAACCTTGTTTCTCCTGAGGTGGTTTACTACTTCTTTATTTAATATGCATTCCAACGACTTACTCATGATATACAGGAAACTCATTGGTCTGCACTGAGAGGGAGATGACTTTTCATCTGAGTTCTTAAGTACAGGACATACTGATGAGGTTTTCCAGGGTGTTGGAAAGCACTTCTCCTTAAGGCAACGATTAACCAGTTTTGTAAGTATGGGGACAAGTTCTGGTTGGAGCTTTTTTAGCATTATAACTAGAAAACCATCAGGGGCAGTTGCATTACGGGAATCAAGGTGCTAGATTAGCTTGGCGACCTCACGTACAGATATGTGTATGTTACATAGCGTTTTGTCTGTTATGGGAGCCCATCCGGGATTTGATGGCCTTCGTCGCATGGGGTAGAATGGACTTGAAAACAATCAGATTGTAGTCAGCTGGAAAGCATGCAATGGGAAGAGATTTCTACAGGCGTGCAGTTTTAAGAAATAAGCTTCGTTCATGGAGTCTACATGGAGTGTGTGTGTGTATATATATAATACACACCCAAAATACCCCCATATATATATATATATATATATATATATATATTCTTTTCTCCTCTCCTTCCCTCGTGTATATATTTATTTTATATACCTTTCTCATTTTCACCTGATTTTTAATTCCTTCCATTACCAATCAAAATGCAATCGTTCGATCCTGATGAGGATGGCAGCCGGTGTATCGGGTTAAAAATAAATATCTTCGCGTTCATATATATATATATATATATATATATATAATTATATATATATATAATTATTCTTTGTAAAAACAAATCATTGTTTGACAAATGCCCCACTTTTCTAGCGACTCTCCTATATATATATATATATATATATATATATATATATATATATATATATATATATATATATAGTGTGTGTGTGTGTGGTTCTAGAAAAGCGGGAAAAATGTCAACCGATGATTTTTTTTTTTACAAAGAATAATTTTACAAAGTTTTTCAAGACAAATCCCTTAATCTACTCATAGATACTCAAAATGTCGTCCGTGTACTTCACTGCAGCGTCTTAGCTTAGAAATTCAAGCTCGTGTGCCGTTTTGAAGTGTAACTTGTTGGATATCATTCCAAGCTCTTTCCAAGCAAGTGTTCAAGTCACCAACAGAGTGTATGTCACGTCGACAATTCTGCGTCTCTGTTAATCACAAGCTCCAAGCACAGTAATCCACGCCATTTAAGTCGGGATTTTCTTTGCACCAATCTTTTGGTGCAATTAAATAAGGAGTACATTGCCGAAGAAACTGAATTGAATCGCTTGCTGTGTGATCCTTGGCGGCATCCTGCTGTCATGTCCATGTTTGGTTGTCCATTACATTTCATATATCGCTAAACATCTGTGGACACAGCTCCTCACAATAAACTTGCCTGTTTCTGTTTTTTCTTCCTGTCTTCAGGACTCTGAATAATTTCCTTCAAGATATCGAAGTTCGTTTTGTAATACCATGAAACAGCAGCATAACAAAGAACAGATCTTCCTCAGGTATGCCAGTTTTTACATGCACTTCTCGGTTAATGCGATCATTTTATCTGTTCAAAGGCGATTGCACAGAAAATATTGCTATTTCCGAAAACAATACTTTTCTCCAAGAAAACTCTCGTTCGAAACGAGCAATCAGAGGAAGCTATTTGTTTCTGCGCATTTCTTTGATGTTGCTCAGTCAGGAGGTTACATGTTATTCCACAGTAGCATTTCAGTTAACTTTCTTGGAGAATTTCAAACACTGATGTTTTCGAGATATTGAGATGTCAGGCGATTTCTCGTAGACTGAAATTACGTCTCTCTATTGCACCGCGCCGCAAAGGTTAAACAGCCAAATCATTCACCCTGACACGTGCTTTGTCCGAGATTCTTTTCTTTGGTCCCAATTCCTTTTTGGCGACGACCAGCTGCTTCAGGATTTTATCGTGTCAATGCTGCAAATACATTATCAAACGGATGCTTTGGAATTGGTGAAAAAACATTCGGTAACACCACAAGACATTTTGTCCGTCCCCAAATCGGATTTTTCTTTTGAAAATAATTAGCATCTGCCTTTGAAAATCGGAAAGCGGTTTCCTGCTGCTCCCGTCCATGATGTGGGTACAAAATCTAAATCGAAGAACTAAATAAGCAAGATGTAATTAAATCAATATGCAGATTGCACACCCATTCGACAACAAAAGAACCAATAAAAAATAGCAATCACGCATTTTATTCATGATCTAAGCTTATCTTTGAATCAATATATATATATATATATATATATATATATATATATACATATGGGAACGATAAAATCACATGTACAGTTATTAAAGAGACTAACTTTTTCAAATAATACTATAGTTTACACGTAAATTTGTATTCCAAATTTGGGCAAAACACATTAGATATTTTTTTTAGTAAACGCGTCATCGTTTTTGGAAAATTGCTGTGTAGTGGCGACTAATCATCTTAAAAATTATGCTGAAATAATTGAAATTGAAATTTTAAATCTACTCATATGTTCGTCTTTTAAATACCCCAAAGAATTAGTAATGTAAACGAATATTTATTATTTGTCATCTAATTGCTGATAGAGATGTATGTAAAGTTACAAGGTGTTGAGCTCTGTTTCAGAAACACTACATCAGTATTATTACCGTATATATAAAGCATACGTTACATTTATCTTGATAACATTGTAGCTATGTCCGATATCAAAATAATTTCTTAGTTATAAAGAAATAATGCAGAGATCAATATATAAACATATACACGTATTAAAATATCTTTTAATAAACTGATGTAGATGGTGCAGATATGCTGCCACGTTTACAAATAACTTATAGATAACAATTCAATAGATAAAAAATTAAAATAAATTGTATGAAGATAATCCTTTTTACATGAATGTGAACGTTTCTATCATTTAATCCCTTGTCGATTAGTAGCGTTGTAAATGGTATACTACTATAACGCGCAGAGGCATATTCTTCAGTTCAGATCTTGGACGCGAATCAGAAATACATCCGCGCTTTTTGTTGTTATATCTTGAGCCGTGCAAATGAAGCGTGTGTGTCGATTTCCCAAGACTGTAGCCCCGAGGCTCGTCTGGGTGTTGGCCAAAGATAGGGGAAAACACAGACTACGTTCATATATATATATATATATATATATATATATATATATATATATATATATATATATATATATATATAGGAGGTGTATGTATGTGTGTTTAAAAATCTGTGTATACCTATAATGATACAAGTGCAAAAAAGGTTAAAGAACGCTGGATGAAGCCGACAATAGAGTTGAATCTATTTTTGTTGAAGCAGTTAAAGAAAAAAAAAAGCAAATCTCTGCCAAGCATACAAAGTAACCAGATAAGCAACAACGTGAATGAACTATGCGCCATTATTTAGTGGGGAATGGGCTGTTAACTGTATGTGACTGTCCATATAAACACGTAAATACATAACCATATATATTCTTACCATATATATATATATATATATATATATATATATATATATATATATATATATGTAGGTTGTAGTTTGCTTGAAGCATTGTTGAAGAAAATTATAAGATAAAATTAAAAGCCAAGAACAATGCGAGATTTTTTTTTATATAGAGTAAAATTAAATGCAAACAAAAGAAATACATTTCTTTTTTTGTTGTTGTTGTTTGTTTTTTCTTTTTGACACAAATTTTAACTCTAAACAACAGTATTTTTTTTCTCTGTTGTATTCAATGGTGTTGTAAATTGAGATTTACAACACCATTGAATGCAACAGAGAAAAAAAAATTACTTTTGTTTAGAGTTAAAATTTGTGTCAAAAAGAAAAAACAAACAACAACAAAAAAAAGAAATTTATTTCTTTTGTTTGCATTTAATTTTACTCTATATAAAAAAAAAATCTCGCATTGTTCTTGGCTTTTAATTCTATCTTATATATATATATATATATATATATATATATATATATATAGTAAGAATATATATGCCTATGTATCTAAACACTGCATCAGTATTATTACCGTATATATAGCCTGCATTACATTTTTAAAATTACAAGTTTACAAAGTGAATAATTCGGTAAACTTAAAACGATTACAACTATTAATACTTTTATATGAATTGCAACCAGAACCCTATGAAAACGTTCACTATCCAGGATCTTAGAATTCATTTTAAACTCTCTTAATTATGATTTACAATAAGTTATTATTAGAGAAGGAATATAGGTATAAAACTTAAAAATTGGCTATTATAACATTGAGTTTAAATAATGCATCTAAACCCCAGGGGAAAGTAATTCGAATACAATATCTATTGGCAATGTTTATATTTCCAGGTTAGCACATACATTAACAACTACAAAACATGAGAACACTTTAAAGTTACGAAACCTTAGTGTTTCATGTCTTGCAGAAGAAACCTTTCGAGTGTATCTCTGTCAATCGTTACTTCAACTGTAACTACTCGAATAAGCTCCTATCCATGGTTCCTCTATAAAACTTTTGTTACAAGTAATAACTTTACAACCATCAAAAATGGCCCTTACTATTAATCCCTGTCTTAAACTGAGTAAACACCCAGTAAGCATATTTTCTTAGAACTGCCCGTATGCGGAGAAAGGTACTCTTGACCGTCTTCTCAGGCTGACTAAAACATCGTCGTTTTAAAGTGCGATAAAAATAATTTGATATATACTCCACATTTTAAATAATTAAGGCCTACACTATTTCCATCATTAGTGATAATGTAGGTGCTGTCTCCACGACTACCTAGCACTTTTATTTTTTTAATTTTTAAGGCACATTACCACTTTGATGTAGGGGGCTACTATCAGGGACATAAGCTACAAAGGTACTATGTGGGGAGTTGGGTAGCAAGTTATCGGTTCACGTTACACTTGAACTTCTGCATCTCAGTAGAGTTGGGGAAGCAGAATCCGGAAGGGAATTCTAAAGTCTAACGATTCTGGTGGAAAAAAAACACCTGGAGTAGAAGGCTCTTTTACGTCTAGGGGTCTCAACTGTGAAGAGGTGCGATTTTGCTGCTTGTCGGGTTTGTCGGGGGTATTGACGTCGAGGTGGTACAAGTGCTTGTAGTTGGTCGGAACATTCCCTGTAAAAAGACTTGTAGAGCAGGCAGAGGGATGCTACATTTCGTCGATGGGACAGAGGCTGAAGCTTAGATGGCAGTCCAGTTGGTTGGCGACTCTCTTTTTAACTTTGTGTAGGAGTGAGAGACTAGTAGCAGATGCACCAGCCCAAATATGACTTATTACCTTTTATTCTAGAGTATCCCCCTGGCCTTGATAAATATTGACATTTCGCGGCAATCGTGACTTCCTGAACTGATAATTTCGAAATTAATGAAACATTAGTATATATAGATATATAACAAATGAATATTTATAAATATAATTATTCTCACTCGTTTAAATAGTAAATTTCTCAACAGTTTTGTACTGCCGGTGAAATAAACTGGTCGGTTTGACTACGTCTGAGATAACGACATCCGGTCGTTTGATAATTGTAGATGGTTTTTAATAACATTTATGCTTATACTTGGTTGTATGAATGTTAACTTTCCTTTTTTTTCGCGTCGCATATTACGATAGTTATGAGGTTATAGTCGTTCATAGGGGTCAAAGATGGAGGACTATTGATAATCGTAATGTCTTGCACAAATAATTCCGAAAAGTTAAAACCCTACTGTTTGTGTGTATAAAATGTTTGTTTTTTTTTAATTATAATTATTTGCGGCCCTTGAAGATGTAAGTTTCTAAACGGTTGAGAACTGTTTTATTTAGAGAGTTTAATAATGTTTGCAAAATTAACTTACACAATTGCGTATTCATATTTTATTTCAGAATTGTTATTTTATTCCGTAAAACGTATGAATACAATAATATAATGTTATCAGGCTGCATTCGTTGATCGATTAGATTTGCCTTCGCGAGATTGTTTTATAATGCTGTTGTGTCTATGGCACTGTAAAAATTCCACGGAAGTTACCACGAGTGGAACTATTAATATCTCGACGTCTAGTAATATTATTAAACTAAATTATTCTACCACTGAAGCGGCCTTGGTATTTCAATTGTTTAATCTGGCCTGTTTCTACAATTAAACTGCAAAGATTGCCCATTGATTTGTTTTGTAAAGACATCTTGTTCAAAAAAAATATTGGTGATATGCATCTATACATCGAATACATTTATTAGGCTGCCTGAGCTTTATTGGATATGGTTTGCTTTGAATATTAGGATATATGACTATTTTGGTCGAAACACCCATAAAATATGTGTACTATTAGATACGTGTTTGCACTTATGGCCGTTTTTTTTTCTGGTTTCGGATGCTATCCTTTCTATTATAGAAAACCTTGATAAACGATTTACAGAATCGACATTGTTTTATCTCATGCATCCATAGCTACTATTATGTAGATTCTTTTTTCTTAAGCTACAACTACGATCCAACCGTTTATTATTCAAAGACTTGAAGTGAGAACATTCTAAGTTAATCTATTTCATTTTATCACATTTTCCATATCGATATAATATCTAAATATTACATTTTCTATTTCGATATCATCTCTAAATATCATATTTTCTATGTTGATATCATATCTAAATATCATATTTTCTATGTTGATATCATATCTAAATATCATATTTTCTATGTTGATATCATATCTAAATATCCCATTTTCTAAGTTGATATATCTAAATATCATATTTTCTATGTTGATATCATATCTAAATATCATATTTTCTATGTTTATATCATATCTAAATATAATATTTTCTATGTCGATATCATATCTAAATATCATATTTTCTATGTTTATATCATATCTAAATATAATATTTTCTATGTCGATATCATATCTAAATATCTTATTTTCTATGTCGATATCATATCTAAATATCATATTTTCTATGTTGATATCATATCTAAATATCATATATTTTATGTTGATATAATATCTAAATATCATATTTTTTGTCGATATTATATCTACATATCATATTTTCTATGTCGATATCATATCTAAATATCATATTTTCTATGTTGATATCATATCTTAATATCACATTTTCTATGTCGATATCATATCTAAATGCCGGTATTCGTATTTTGTTTGTCCACACTATGTTTTAAATACGCTTTTTTCTGTTATCAATCAAATATATCTTTTCCAGTTTTGAATGCTTTGCTCGGATTTCCTTCATTATTCATTTGATTTTATAGTTCTATTTATTCTGCATATGTTTGTGATTTTTCTGCATTTTCTATGTTTTTAAGATTTTTTTAAATTTTTATTTTCCTACATATAAATATTATCTTTTTTTTTTTTTGGAAGTCCAGGTATTTTCAGTTTCTTTTTTGTTTTTTTTTTGTTTGTTTGTTTTTTTTTGGGGGGGGGGGCTACTGGATTCCAGAATCAACTCATCAATCCAGATTTTAATGACGGTTGTTCAACTCAGTTTCGATATTGTATTCATATAGTTGAAACCCTTTATGGTCTTTCACAGTATATATGATGGTCATCAAATGACGTTCATAATTTACTAAGCTATTATATACTATGGCGATATTACAACGAGTTTATAGACCGGAATTGCGCCGAAAAAACATCAATCAAACTAAAATTGTTCGATCTGCTTGTTGAACATATATGTTCATTTTTTTAATTAATTTTTCAATACGTTCTTTCAATTGCATATTTATTAACGCATTAAAGTAATTCGTTTAATACTTATACTGCTCTTGTTTTTCAATTATTTATTACTGTTCATTTTTTTTCGAACGTCTAGCACGGTTTCCCTCTTGTGTTAAATCCTATACTACTAGATTCTATAATTTCTTTACTGTTTTGCACTATTCATAGATTTTGTTCCCTTTGATGCATTTTGTTATACCAATTCGTTCTTCTCTCTGTGGGAGTTATAAGTCTAATACAACTCTGTGTTTAATTAATGGCATATTTACTATATAATGCCTTAATTTACCATGATTCGCATTCAATTCAACTTTGTCACAGGTAACGAAAATATCTTTGTAAACATGACGTAAATTTATTCATACATTAATTAAACAAATGATATTTACTGCATTTTCTCTGTAAAAAAAAACATTAGGAATTATTTCCTTGCTGCACTACTTGTTACACATTCGTCTACTTGTGTTGATATGCTTTCATTCAATAATTTTTCCACTTTCGTTATCATGTTTTCAATATCACGTGTTGATATTTTACTGAGTAATCCAGTTTTAAAACAGTTGTTTGATTTCTTTTTTTTTACTTTAACTGTCTTTTACTATTTCATGTTGCCATTTATTTTTAGATTTTATTTTATTATGTCATTATTCTATACGCTTTCTCTTGTTATGTTCCAGTTCTCTTTCTACTATTAATGTTCTTGTTTTCCTACTGTTAACATTTACTGTCCACCGAATTGCATTGCACTATACATTTACTCTATTCGCTTTCCTAAGTTCCTATTTAATCTTTCACACGCCATTTTTAAAATATTTAAAATATATCGTGTCTATTTTTTATTCCAGTTATTTTTTTGTTTTCTTTGTTTATTTAATCCAACCTTGTATTACCCTTGTATTTTTCGTGTCGTAATATAGTGTTGTTTTTAAATTTTACCACTTTAGATCAAGTGCCCCATGTCTTGTCTTAAGAGCTTTTGATAAAACAAAGTTTTCTAATTTTACGATATCCAGTGCTAGCTGTTCTGTTTACATGATAAAAATGTTTTGGTGTTGCAGATTATAAATAAAATGCACTAAGTCGAATATTCACAAGTGTAATCATACAGAATGTGCTTGGATTTTGAAGGTTTGGTTTCGTTGAATCAAAATCTATCCCGTATAAAATATTAAACTACCAATTATCTTTTTGCTAAATGTGATGTGACCAAAGCAAATTTACATGAGATTACCAGGCATGAGTTTTCATACCTTAACAGACAGGAACCCGTCAGTACAACAGAACTCATAAAAAGGTCTTGCTAAACGTTACATTATTGCTTATCTCTTACACCGTGTTATCATCTGCGATAACTTACTCTAGGCAACACGTGCTTTTTTCACATGGCTTCTCTCCCCAAACAGCTCGTCCGATCCTGTAAGGAGCGACGAAGAACTCTGTTTAGTTTATTTAATTTTTGGTAAACTCTAAAAAAAAATTCCACATACCAAAAGCATGTGAGCTTCATTCGTCTTCAGTCGCCCTCTTTCGAATGTTGATATTAACTAATACTACCGGTGTAATGTATAATCTCAATTATACTTCCTCTTTAATAACGCATTGTAAGATTACAATTTTAACAAAAAATAACATGCCTCCACTTATGATACAGACGATTTTACCCACATAGATAAGAATGAAACCAGATATGACAAAGAAATGCAATATTGCCGCACTACTTACCGAGACCTGAAATATTTTCTACTAATTTTCATTATGTTTCATTTTTATCGTTTGTTTTTATAAAATTGAAAGCGATAGTCACTTCTTCAAACAATCATATTAACAGGCAGTAGCAGGATACTTACTCCCTTATTATTTCTTGGTTTAACTCTTCCAGTTTAAACTGTTAAATAATATGTAATATGGTTAAGTGTTGACACACGTTGGTACTTATTTACTTTTCTCCTTTCGTTTTATAATTGTCAATTAACATTTTTCTAATACTCATTAAGCATGTGTCTAATTTACATTTTTTTTGTTAAAGAAAAAAAATAAAATTAAAAAAAATAAATAAATTCTAGCTTTTCCTAAGTCCTAAGTTTATCTACTCTAGAGAATAATTTCCGGCATTTTTTTTTATCGTCAGTTGCCGGCATTGTTTGTTTTCAACGTTCAGCTTTGTAGCACGAGAGGGGGGGCGGATGAGACGGAATACAGACAAAAAGACAGGAGAAATACAGACAAAGTACATAAAACACGAAAATCATATTTAAAAACAATATAACAGATCATTTAGGATTAGTTTAGAAAAAAAAGTAAAAATACTTAACGTTTTTGACCTAGAGATTCCGCGTGCTGTCTTTATCAACTGTTAGCTAGCATTATGCCTTTCTAGAGTGACAGAAGAGTCTATTTCCGGATAACTTGGTCAAGTGCCTACCTATAGAATAAAAGTCGTGACGTTTCTATGTGTAAAGAATATCTAATTTACATTTTTTTTTGTTAAAGAAAAAAAAAAAATTAAAAAAAAAAATAAATTCTACCTTTTTTTTTTATAAAGTCCTAAGTTTATCTACTCTAGAGAATAATTTCCGGCATTTTTTTTAATCGTTAGTTGCCAGCACTGTGTGTTTTCAACGTTCAGCTTTGTAGCAGGAGGGGGTACGGATAAAAACCTAACAGCCAGCCATGGTTCTCCCCAGAATGTGCTGCTGCTATCGCGCACAGAAATCACTTTTTCCATAGCTACCAACGTAATAGATGCACGGAGACTAAAGCTGCTTTCAGGACTGCCAGCAACCAATGTAAAAGAGTAATAAAAAAATGCGAGAGAGCTATATGCCCAGTCTGTTAAATCCAAGGTAGCTGATCAGCGGCTTGGTTCCCACCAGTTTTGGCAAATAATATATAGGATCCTGAACAGAAGTGTGCGTTCTATCCCAACCATTATCAATGGACCAGAGGTCATCTCGTCAGCGTCAGATAAGGCCAAACTATTTGCAAAGAACTTTGCAGCTAATTCTACCCTATGCGTCGAAGGCCATCAACTCCCCATAATTCCTCCTATAACACAGAACAAGCTAGGTAACATACAAATATCCGTGCATGAGGTCGCCAAGCTAATAAAAAAACCTAGATTCCAGTAAAGCAACTGGCCCTGATGGCATCCCAATTATAGTGTTAAAAAAGCTTCAACCAGAACTTGCTCCCATACTTACGAAACTATTTAAGCGCTGCCTTAAGGAGAAGTGCTTTCCGACTCCCTGGAAGACCTCATCAGTTTGCCTTGTATTTAAGAATTCAGGTGATAAGTCATCTCCCTCTCAGTACAGACCAATAAGTCTTCTCTGTGTTATGAGTAAGTTGCTGGAATCCATATTAAATAGAGAAATAGTCAACCACCTCAGCAGGAATAACCTTCTTAGTGACACACAATATGGTTTCCGCTCTGCAAGATCTACCGCAGATGTGCTGACAGTTATATCCCGCAGGATTAGTGAATCTCTTGACAAAGGCTTCCTTTCTAGGGCAATTGCTCTTGACATATCAATGGCCTTCGACAAAGTATGGCATAAGGGTCTACTTCACAAGATTTCCAGCTACGGTATAACTGGAAATGTTTTCTCAATCCTTAAATCATTTCTCTCCGATAGGCTCATAAGAGTAGTGGTAGATGGTCAAAAATCGGATGCCTGCAATATAAATGCTGGAGTCCCTCAGGGGTCAATCCTGGGCCCAACTCTCTTCCTGATCTTCATCAATGACCTCCCTAAACACATACTTAAATCCTTCGTTGACATCTATGCTAATGACTCGACCATCTATGGCAACACATCAAAGGCTGTAAATGACAAAGTTCTCTCTGATTTCCTCTCCTCTGATCTCGAGCGCGTGGTTCAGTGGGGGAAGATGCGGCTAGTTACCTTTAATGCATCCAAAACCAAACTCCTATCCTTACATCATCAACGCTCTGATCCCCAGCTGGCATCAATTGTGATGGACGTCTCTCGTCTGGGTGAGGCCCCGTGTTTTGACAAGCTTCTGGGTTTGACCTTTACTCCTGATCTGAAATGGAACACGTACATTAAGTCTGTTGCCAAGGTCGCTGGAAAGATGGTGGGATCCTTCTACCGCCCCAGAAGATATCTCACTACTGATGCAATTCTCTATCTATATAAAAGCCAAGTACGGCCAAGGATGGAATACTGTTGCCATATCTGGGCAGGAGCTGCCAAAAACAGCCTATCATGCCTTGCAGAGTACAAAATAGACTTCGTGGTTTAGTGGGGGATGCCCTTTTCTCTACCCTGCGACCCCTCTCCCACAGAAGAGACGTTGCAAGCCTATCCTTGTTTTATCGTTATTTTCATGGCAGGTGCTCGTCTGAACTCCAATCCCTTGTCCCCCCTCGCCAATCTTTCACGAAAAACACCCGTCTAGCTGAATCCACTGTGAAAAAATTCCCCCACTCTATATCTGTGCCTAAATCAAAACGCGGATTTCATGAACAAAGCTTCTTTTTTAGAACTGCACGCCTGTGGAACTCTGTTCCGTCTGCCTGCTTCCCTCCGGACTACAACTTGGATGTCTTCAAGTCTAATGTTAACAAATTCCTAATGAACCGCCCCCTTAAGTAAACACTTCATCAAATCTCCTCACTAACGTAATGTACTTTCAATAACCCTTATCCCTGAGTGGCTTCCGGGCCTTGATAAGTGGTGATCTCTGTGTAAAAAAAAAAACATATTCTTAACGTCCGCTTCCAGTTGGGTTTATTCTTCTTCCGTCAATCTTATTAATCTGCTTAGATTCGTTCCAATGTTTGAAAGATTGCATTTCCTCATAATTTGAGAATTATTTTGATAGAAGGTCCGTTTGAATACGTTTCGATAAAAACGCATTGTTTTAATATTACAACAAAAAGTATTTTGATTTTATTTTCGTAAAAAAATCAAAAAACCATGCTGAGGGAAATTGGTTTGAATAAATTAAAAGACAGCTCCGTCAAAACGCACTAAAAATAAATTGTGGTTTCATTTTCGGACAAGCCTTCATAAGCTTCCATTAAAACGTTTTTTTATATATATATTTTTACGAAATCAAACACTTAATTTATTTTCTCTGGGTAGAGGACAGAAGACAAACATGGGCGTAACTGAATTTGTCCTATTAGTTTTTATACATTTTACGGTAGAATTGCTACAAAAATATACATTGTAAGAATTTGTACTAAACGAAAATAACAACGAAAGTGAATTCATTTAAACTCATCATTTTAAAAAACGATTTTGTAATATCACAATAATAATGCGAATTTTTTTTTGCGGAACGAAAAATACATAAGTACAGATGAAATTTCTTACACAAATGTTTGCTTATGTAGAAACAAAAATATACCTTATTATTTTATTGTTATACATTTTTTTCGAAACGATACTGATATTGTTGCTATTTTTCAACAAACAATGATCATTACCCTTGTGTTTTTATAGAACAAAATCAAAACAAGCACAGGCGTAACTGCATTTTAAACTATTTTCTTTTAAAATGGCATGTGTAAAGCTTTTATTCTCATTTAATAAACACATTGTCGCATACATATTGATCGCACGTTCTCACAAATAATATTACCTCAATTAAGTGTGTAAAAATTAACAATTTACGACGAATACATTATTAGCTTTACATATAGAGTATGTGGATTTACAATATAAACAGATAATTAATATATTACCAGCTCGAAATAATAAGTATATATTATGTCCGCTATATGTACTATTAGATATGACACGTTTTAAGTCTCCAAGCATAGTTTTGGGAGAATTGAAGTCAAAAATCACTGATCAGTCACACAATGATCTACAAAGCTATTCTTGTGATATGTGAGGCAAAACTAAATTGTCTTTCAGAAAATCATAGGTTTATATGGTTAATATACCTGTTTTCAACCGGAAAAAACGATATAACTTAAAAAAAGGCCTAAAATGGAGATATTTTAGTGACAATTTTTGTTTCCTCACCACAAAGAAGAACCAAAAATCACTTTTAGACATGAAACTAAGGGAAGTAAATAATCATTTTCGTTCAACAATAGTATAAAATTGCATTTGTGCAAAAAAACGCTGCTCATAGAACACTCTTCGAATTTTACCCATTCTCCTCAATTACAGGCTGTGACAATTTTTTCCCGATTTTGGTAAGAAAATGCGTCTTTTTGGCAAAGATCCCTCTAAAATGATGACAAACGAAGGAAACACTGTCCCTATAGTCATTTCTCAGTAACCTTGATTAGTTAGCTTTTATTTAAGCTTTAGAACAGCAGCAACCGGCTAGCGGTTCCCAAAATATTGCACGTTTTGTTTGACCGGGTGAAAAGTGAAGCCGAAAATAATTTTTTCTGTAAAAAAAAAAAACCTGCCTTCAATTTTCGAAAAATCAAAAATCCCTTCTATACAACTTGTCACTAATATCAATCTGAACAACTTGTATATCAGGAATTTTTGATTTTGGCCAAATTGAAGACGTACATTTTCTTTTACAGTAATATTTTTTCTCCAAATTTGTCCCCCAGCAGTATTTTTCACAGTTGATACCAAATTATGTGCTAACAAAGTGGTCATATCACTTCTGATAGGTTTCCACAACTATTCCCTCCAACAAGATTGAAAACTAAGTGACTCACCCCTCATTTTTGCTTTGAGGGTTTCCCTTGTGAATGATTTATATGTCATGGTAGGCGGTATAGGTTGGATGTATAGAAGTAACATTTAACAGCTCCATCGTATTGTTTGAAGTCAAGGAATACCCTCATGAATTATTCAAGTGTTATGTGTGAACTGAAAAGAAGGTTTTCACGTGGAGCAGGTGTGAAAAATCCTCCCCTTAACATGAAGGAAGTTGTGTGAGATCTTCACTTGTATGTGTGTTGTATCAGTAGTGAGATGAAACAGTTCTGACCTAAAAATGTAGTCCTTTTAACTGTATGTAAATATGTAAATAGTCATGATGGCTATGTCATTCTGATTAATACTTTTTTTCTTTTTTCAGAATAATTCACATAGCGACCCTCTCTAGTAACAACTATGGTTTTTGAAAAAAAGAGAGGGCGAAAGAAGGGATCTACAACAACAGGATACTCCAATTTGACGAAGGAGGAGAAAGTGAAATACCACGAAGATGCAGTACATAAACATCGTGAGAAGGCAGCAACAGCAAATCCACCATCTCCACCTCCAACAAAACTTCCATCAAATGCATCAACACCCTTAAATGAGGAAAAACCAACGACTTCAACATCTGGAAAACGTGGCAGACCACCTTTAGAAGCAGCAGCGATGACACCAAGAACGCGATCACCCCGGAAGACTGAGCAACAACGAAAGCGACGCAAAACCGAAAGAGTGTCAACAGTTCGTCGCTTGCTGCAATTAGCAACTTGGCAGAAGAGGAAGGGGGCAAATACTGAACAGGAGGAGAGAGACTCTGATAGTTCTGCAAGTGAGGAAGAGTTGAATTCTAGTCCTCCTGCATCCGATGTTGATGACGAGCAGAATACAGAAGCACCACCGCAACCATCTGACGAAGCCCTACGTAAAAAGTATTACAGACATCGGACTGTGCTGCAGGGTCTTCTGCCAACCAACAGTATGGACAGTCTAAAGATGATGATCTATTTGGTTAACCTGTCCACCCTTCATGGCCCCTTGCAAATTGAACTGCAGAAGATTCAAATCAAGAGCGGAGACCTTAGTATCCGACAAGTCCGTTATCGTGTTGATAAACTTCTCAACAGACTTCCCAACATGAATGAGACTGAATCAAAAACATTGCTGAGATATTGGTTTGGACTGTTGCTCGACAATGTTCTGGTAGAGCAGCTTCTTAATGATTACTCTGTTGTCATTCCACCAGAGTACATACCTCAGAGCATAACAATCTCAACCAAAGCTGCCTCCATCGCTAAGGAAATGGTCACAAGTCGACGAAATGTGTCTCAGCAGATTAAGAACATTGGCACCATGTACGTTGTCAGGGTGGCCAAGGAGTGTGGGCTCACCAGAGACAACCATAAGGATATCGACCATCTGGCCTCGGCAACATCATGTACCTGGCGCTTTGCACGGAAAGTTTTGTATGCTATTGCTGAAAACGACGAAAAATCATTGTATCAGCGCCAGATGAAGAACAATGTCATCAAAGCCACTCATCAGTACTAGTATACTCTTGTTATATTGTCTTCTGTTCATTTCAGGCATTTCTAAACTTAAACTGGGAATCTTATGTATCCATTACCCATCATTCTTCAATAAAAAGATGTCTTAATGAGAGGTTAAGAACCCTTTTTGTTATGTGTTGTTGAACACTTCCAGTATCCCAAAATTCGGATGATTTGTTACCATAACCTGGCCAAAAAAGGCAATTTCTCATCAAGATATCGTATTCTCTCGCTTATTTTTGGATTTCTCACAAAATTCTGGTTAAGAAAGATGGCCTAACACTTATGATTGATAGGTTTTGAGTAATTTTCTTAGTTTCGCAATCTGCAGGATACGGTCCTTGGGACAAAAAAAACGGGAAGTGCGATTCCGGCCGTCATGAAATAATTGGTTGAAAACATGTTTCCCATCAAAATTTTGTATTCGTTTTTATTTTATTGGATTCCTCGTGAAATTTTGGTTTAGAAAAATGGTATAAAACTTATACATTATCTGTTTTGAAAATTGACCTAAAATGGCAATTGTGTCCCAAAACTATGCTTGGAGTCATGAAACGTGTCATAAATAGATGAATAAACCTAATACAATAAATATTTCTACTAATATATTTTACAGCAGCAAATTTCCTATCCATTAATAAAAAAGTAAATAAAATATCGAAAAATTGTTGTAAATCTGACCATTAAAACTGGCTACATAATATAAACGTATTTTTAGCCGTCGATAACGTAAACACGAAATAGCTAAGCAGTATTAACAAAAACAATAATAAAAGATAACACATTTGAGATAACAGAAAACCGATGCTTCAACATTATGTCACACCTTTAATACCATTTAACTTTTCCTTAAAACCGAAAATTTGCAGTACTTTAAAATAATTATTTAGGAAAAAAGTATATATTTTTTTAGTCTAGCGAGATATAATAGATAAAAGTTAGACGCGTCAACCGCCGTCTAACGCTTTTTTTTAATGGAGAGTAGATAATACATGTGGGTGAGTTATCGGCAGCTCCAGTAACTCTCGCTTCTCCTTTTTTGTCCTTCAATCTTCATTTCCAATGAGTGATTTTTCTGACAAAAGGGGGGGGGGAAGGTCGGTAGTACTATGTGAACAGTAGCCAGAGAAGTCGTTTTTTTTCTACATCTATCCTTGTGGCAATGTCACTAGTAAAGGTGTTAAAGGTAAACACTTCTTCTGGGTTGACGTTATACGCCTGATAGTCAGGGACCCGAAACTTGGATTTACAACTAAGGATGCTGTCCTATCACCAGGTGCAAAGTACCGGGGCTGCTGTATTGCTATTTACTGAATGGATTCTGAATCATGCAGTAGTATCTGGTAGGGCCTCCCGATGCCATACTAGTAAGTAATTGTTACGGTTTTACATTATCATATGCTACAAAAAATCATGTCTTTTTTATCTTCCTTTCCCACTCTGCCCTGCTCCAACCAAGTCTATCGATCTGTTCCACAAATCCCAAAAGCTCAACATGACAAATCTCCAGAAAAAAAACAGAAATAAACCTAGAACCCCATCCACCAACGTAGACCCCTACAAAAATGTCTCCTTCTCCAACATCAGGGGTATACGCTCCAACTTTCCAGAGGTTGAAACACAATTACAGGAGACGAAACCGGACATAAGTGAAACTGGCATAGGGCCGACCACTTCCCTAGATGAGTTCATAATGAAGGGCCACTCTAACCTAACATCTACATCTGACCGATAATATCACCATGGGCATGGAATATGTGCCTATATTAAAGACGGCTTTCCATGCTGTAGGGATATCTCCAGAAAATACCCTAATTTACCTTATATGTGCTCCGGGTTGCACTAGCTTACACCACTGCATTTATATTTGCCCTCTATTGCCCCTCCTCACAACAGTGGGGTTAATATCTTTAAGAGTATATCTGTGAAAATTGACCACATCCTGTCTGCTTATCCTTCGGCAAACATTCACATTTGTGGTGACTTCAATGTCGATGATGTGGAATGGCTGACCCACTCAAATAACACAGATGATGAGAGGAGGTTCTGTAATTATTTTGCCATTGCCTATGATCTCGTGTGCCCGATACTACCGGTTAATATACAAACCTTCTAGACATTTCCTCACAACTTCCCCTGAGCTATGTTTATGTTCCGTTCTATCTCATCTGGGATCCTCCGACCACTCCGTTGTATCAGTTAAGATAAAAATGAAATGTAATAAGTCCCCAGACGTACCTCTCAATCGAACTGTATATGGATACTCTATGGCTTACTGGGATAGCTTCTGTACGTTTATATCTGATCTACCTCTGCATTCCATATGTATAAAGGATGCCTATAGCATCAGACCTGACCGAATGGCTAATTGTAGGCATGGACCGATTCATATCATCCAAAAAAACCGTAAAAAAACTACCAACCAGCCATGGTTCTCCTCTGAATATCCTGCTGTCATCGCGCACAGAAATCACTTTTTCCACAGCTACACATGTAATAGATATACTGAGACTAAAGCTGCTTTCAGGAACCCCAGCAGCCACTGGAAAAGAGTAAAAAAAATGCAACAGAGCTATATGATCAGTCCGTTAAATCCAAAGTAGCTTAGCAGCGGGTTGGCTAATAGCAAACGGGATCCTAAACAGAAGCCTTTGTTCTGTCCTAACAATAATCAATGGACGTGAGGTTATCTCGTCAGCATAAGTCAAGGCCGAACTATTTGCCAATAACTTTGCAGCTAATTCTACCCTAAGAAACGAAGGTTATCAACTCCCAGTATTTCCTCCTATAACATACAACCCGCTATGCAACATACAAATATCTGCGCATAAAGTCGCCAAACTAATCAAGAACATTGATTCCAGTAAAACAACTGGCCCTGACTGCATTCCAGTTATAGTTTAAAAAAAAAAACCAACCAGAACTGCCCCACATACTTACAAAACTGTTTAAGCGTCGCCTTAAATAGAAGTGCTTTCCAACACACTGGAAAATCTCATCAGTATGCCCTGTATTTATGAATTATAGCAAAAATCAGCTCCCTCTCAGTACAGACCAATAAGTCTCCTGTGTGTCATGAGAAAGATGTTGGAATCCATATTAAATAAAGAAGTAGTCAACCAACTCAGCAGAAACTACCTTCTTAGTGACATGCAATATGGTTTCCGCTCCGCAAGATCTATAGCAGATGTGTTAATAGTTATATCGCATAGGATTAGTGAATCTCTTGAAAGAGGCTTCCTTTTCTAAGCAATTGCTCTTTACTTATCGAAGGCTTTCGATAAGGTATGGCATAAGGACATTCTTCACAATATTTTCTGCCATGGTATCGCTGGAAATGTTTTCTCAATTATTAAATCAGTTCTCTCCGATAGGTACATCAGAGTAGTGGTTGATGGGCAGAAATCACAGACCCACAGTATTAATGCTGGTTTCCCTCAGTGGTTCATCCTGGGCCCAACTCTCTTCCTGATATACATGAATGGTCTTCCAAAACACATACTTAAATCATTCGTTGACCTCTATGCTGATGACACGACCATCTATGGCAACATATCAAAGGCCGTAAATGACACAGTTCCTCTTATTCTTTCTCCTCTGATCTTGAGCGCGTGGTACAGTGGGGGAAGCGGTGGCTGGACACTTTTAATGCATCCAACCCCAAGCTTCTTCCTTTACATCATCAACTCTCTGATCCCCATCTGGCAACAATTGGAATGGATAGCTCTCGTCTTGTGGAGGTTCCATGTTTAGACAAGCTTCTGGGTTTGACCTTTCCTCCTGCCCTGAAATGGAACACGTACATCAGATCTGTTGCCAAGGACGTTGGGCAAATGGTGAGATGATTCTACTGCTCTAGGATATATCTCACTACAGAGAGAAGGTTTTCTAAATCGAGCGTGACTTGGAGACTAATCACGTTCGACTTAGAAAACCTACCCTTTGCAATCTAAGGGAGAACCTCCTTGGTTTGAACGTTATTAATCTCTAGTGTACTGTACCATAACGCTGTTTTATTTTAATCGTTTTCCCACTTTTTTTCTTCCCGTAAATTGAATAAAACTTAATTTTAATCGCTCTTTCATTATTTGTTTTAAAAATCCCCTCGATACAGCTTTGAGAAGCGAGGGTGGCAACCGGTCAGCTGACTCCCCATTTCTCTTTCATTCCTCTCCTGTTCCTCTCTTCCCCCTTTTTGGAGGGAAGATTAAAGGAATATATATATATATATATATATATATATATATATATATATATATATATATATATATATATATATACATATCCCTAAAAACTTTATGAAAAGCCAAGTACGTCCGAGGATGGAATACTGCTGCCATATCTGGACAGAAGCTGCTAAAAACAGCCTATCCTGCCTTGACAGAGTACAAAATAGACTTCCTGGCTAAGTGGGGGATGCCCTTTTCTCTACCCTGCAACCTCTCTCCCACGGAAGAGACGTTGCGAGCCTGTCCTTGTGTTATCGTTATTTCCATGGCAGGTGCTCGTCTGAACTCCAATCTCTGGTCCTCCTTCGCCAATATTTCACGAAAACACCCGGCTAGCTGAATCTACTGTGAAAAATTTCCCCCACTCTTTATCTGTGCCTAAATCAAAACGTGGATTCCATGAACAAAGCTTCTTTCTTAGAACTGCACGCCTGTGGAAATCTGTTTCGTCTGCCTGCTTCCAACCTGACTACAGCTTGGATGTCTTCAAGTGCAACGTTACCAAATTCATTATGAATATATATATATATATATATATATATATATATATATGTTATACGTTCGAGTGTTCTCCTATATTTTATAGGATCGATCACTTTTCTCAATCTATTCATTTTTCATATCCTTATTCATTTTCGTTTCTTTTCTTTATTTCAGTTATAGATTCGAATTTATCATCCCCGAACCAGAACTGTAACCCCAACCTATACTCTATTCCGTCCGTGCTATACAAGCAACAGTTCTCCATAGACAGAACACGGTGTCTATCAGAAATGAATTAAGTAAACAATATTTAACCAGAAATAACTCCTACCCTAAACAACGCCCTATTCATTCATTTCCAGTGACTCATCTCCAACTTCGACCACTTTAGAAAGTAAATATTTTCAAATTCAATTTGCCAGCTTTTGAACATCTACTCCCAAACGTTATTACAAATTTGACAGCGAAGCCAACAACGATAAAGCGAAGTGTTTCATTATATCTTAGCAAAACGAAACGCCAAAACTTGCGGACAGATCCCAGTACCCCGAACCTACCTAAAACAAACCCTGAACCTAAAAGAACCCAACGGATATTCTGCGCTGTGTAAATTCATGTATTCCAGAAACATTTTTTTCTTTCTATTATTCTTTTTAAAGTTTTTTCGCCTTTCTTTTTTCTCTTTCAGATATTAATTCCCTCTTTCTTTCTATTATTCATCATTGTGATTTTATCTCTTCTTGTCTCTATTTTCTTTACACTTTTCTACTTTTTTGTACTTTGCCTATTTCATTCCTGTGGTTTCCGCTTTCTGCACTATCATAATTTCCGTATTAACTTTTCTTGATTTCTGAACAATTTATAAACTTAATTCTAGATCACGTGGTTCCTTCGTTGTAGAACACTTTCTTTTTAGACTTTATTGTCAGTGTTTCCAATTGATTCCCCTTTTGTTTTTCTCCATATTACTTCTGTTCGTTTTTCCTTGTTGTTTCTGAATTTCATTTTTTCTTATCTGTTGTATAGAACCATACATTTGTTTTTCTACTCTTGCAACATTTGATCTTCCTTTCCATCTTTTTGTTTTCAAACTTAATTTCCTATTTATCTTACGTAATAATATACATATGAAGTACCCCGTCAAACAAACGTATATAATATGTCTACTCAAGCAATGAGATAGATAAAGAATTGCAGATATCAGACAACACCTCTATATTACAAACTCCAAGAAACTTTCATTAGAAATAACGAGATTAATGTATTTGGGCGTGACCGTGAATAAAAGAATCTAGCTATATAAATAATAGTTATATTTAATTTGGGAAAAATGTTAAAGATAACAGAGATGTCCCGAACATATAAGTGTTAAGACTAGCATGCCGCTCTAGATAACTGAAAAAAATTGTTCAGTATCGTTATGATCAGCAGGATTTTGTTTTAGAGCATGCGGTGAAGCTAAAATTATAAGTACAATTGCCAAGGAAATAAATAATTAAAGATACGTGTTTATACATTAAAGTTATTTCACCATTGAATGTGACAGAGACATGTAGAGAAAAAAGAACTCGTCTAATACAACTCTCGAAATTGTGTTATCTCCACTACGCTATCGATCCAATCTTACCCGTTAAATAGGCGCGGGAAATTCTAACTACTGTCGCGGCATTTACTTTGATCTGTGTGCCTAATGTTTAAAATGGGCATTAAAGTGTGTTCGCAGCGCTGTTGAAGCGCTATGCCAATCGGCTCCATCAATGGCCGCCATGATCGCCTGCAGCTCCACAATCCCGGTGCGCATGCGTGTCGATTGTGCCTCGTGCATACATCCGACTAGCTGTGTACACAATCATTTGCGAGCGTAACTTCATTTCCTCATTTCAACGCCAACGAATAAACATTAACGGAGCATATGCCGATGTATGCACGACACTTCGTTCACTTTCGGGGGATAATAGACGCCATTGTTAGCGGTTTTTATCTTACTTTACCCGCCATCTTGGACAATTTGCTACTTATTCCTGTTGATTCTTCACAGATCCTCATTGATATTTTGTCGATTTTATTTATTTCCTGTCTTCTATCAATTTCGAATACTAAGTGAATCACTAGTATATAAGCGTGTATACGATGTTATTATTTTTTCACATGTAGATTTGAAAGTTACAGTTATTTAGATTATTAAAACTCGTATTTTATCTTTACATTTCTATTCACAGCGTTTTGACTGATATGCTTCACAACCTTTATCATTTATAGTTTCGTGACATTGTTAATGTACTATGATTTTTTTTTGTAAAGCTCAGGAAACAGTAAATCATATCGAAGTAAAAACCTTCCTTTGTATTTCCATATTTTATCAATGCGAGTAAAGTGTATTCATTTCATAATCAATTTAATAATATTATACATGCACCCCACATACGTACAAGAATTCAGAAAGGTTTAAAATGAATACACAATAAGGAAAATTGCCCAGATGTGCGACATATTAGACTAGAAAATACATGTATTTAGAAACAACTTATACAGTGGAAATTAACTCAAAATTGAACGCTAGCGTCGATGTTTAATCAGAGAACACGTGTGCCATTTACTAACAAAAAAATAACTTAAATGTACTTTTTGTACGTGAGGTTTTTTTTTTTTGCTATTGGGATCCTTCCACCTGAGATGGTTGGAAATTACATCTATAATGGGTGAATCAAAGCTGAATTAAAGCCTTTAATTATGTGGCTAATTCCGAACAACAGCCGGAAACACTCGAACTCTTGGTTGAAGACGGAAAATAGACGAGGAAAAATAACTACGGGAACATTAACAATAATATTGTTTTGTGACTAGAACCGTTACATAGTATCGAAAAGTAGTATTGGATTGATTTTATGTAATGTTCATTTTTTGGACTTTAAAAAAATAATTGAAAATGTTATATCTTTATCATTAATTGCTAGATAAAAGACAATGTTTTTAAATTGCAACCAAATGTACATTACATAAATTAAATCCAATACTATTTTCGATACTATGTAACGGTTCTAGTCACAAAACAATAGTATTATTAATGTTCCATTATTAATTAAATCCAAGGTAATTTTTTGATTTAATTTAAATTAAATTGTTATACCTTACTTTGTAAACTTTATAAAAGTACACTTTGCAGATAAATAAATCCCAAATTGAATCTTGTGCCTTTATTTTTAACGCCTATAGTAAACACATTTTGTTTAACAATGGATGAAATGCTTTTCTAACTTGTATCTTATCTTTTTAAGATTATATTTTAAAACTCTCCTTCTCTCTACTTCAATTTGCATTTCTCCTCACACCCCAACTCATTTTTGCAACCCCGCTTTGCATTATTACAGGTCTGAATATTCTCTCTGTTTCAATTTGTATTTCTCCTAACAGCACAACTCATTTTTGCAACTCCCCTCTTTGAATTATTACAGATCTGAATATTCTCTCTGTTTCAGTTTTTATTTCTCCTCACACCACAACTCATTTTTGCAACCTTTCTTTGTAATACATGTCTGAATAATGAGAACATCTGACTTTTTTTAACAAAAACTTAAAAAAGAAACTTTTTAGATTAAATTTTTAAACTTCTTTCAGAAGGGAAAATCTTTAAAACTTTATTAGGAACATATTTCATATAGGTTTCATTAACAAATATTCAGTACATAACGAAAAAAATAGAGATGAAATGGTTATGTTTAATAGTAGTCCTCGCCAGCGAAAGTCTTTGTTGTTGTTATTCTATTATTATTATTATTTAAAACATTTTGTGTCCTGCTCTTTCGCGCGAAGACTAACTTATATCAAGAAAGAAAAGGATGAGAGAGATCGTGTGATCCAACCACCTGGGTGGTCGAATATTATATAAGTAACGGTTGGATGAGAACTTACTAAGACCTTTTTAATCTGCAAACACTCCCGTTAAAATCTCGGTTGTCGTGTTGATCTATATTTGTTTGGTTGGTGACACAAATCACAAGACGGAAAGATAACTCTTGCTTAATTAAGAGACGGATAATAACATCTGATAATAATATTAGTTGGTAAAGGAACCATTGCATAGTATAGAATAGTAAGCACCATTGTTTTGTCTCGAATATTAACCCTAGATAAAGATTCAAGGCTAAGGTATTAGAGTTACCTGTGTATAAAACTTATGATGAAACATTACATTTGTGTTAGGAAATTTACTTTATTAATTTGCACAAGTGTTTTAGCCGATCCAATTACGGCGTTTTGTAGATTTTTCGGATGAATAAAAAAACTCAGATTCCTTCAAAACTACTCCGTAAGCTCCCTATAACAAGGTGCGCGAAACGTGTTTTTCCAGTACTGATCGGAGTTGGAGTTAGTCCAGACGATCTTCAGCCCACGATTGCAAAATAGTGAGAGGGAAGAAAAGACATTCGGTCTTCACAAAATATTTTTGAGCAATTGTCCACGCACGCGGCGTTGTTGAAAAAGAAAAGAGAAATCACATAGTTTAATTTTTTTTCATATCTATAATATATCACTATTGTATCCAGAATTTATTTTGTAATTAATATTTATATAAAGTCAAGAACTTGTTACTCGAGCAATGTTATTGTTTCTGGGGAATTTGTGAATCAATAACAAACGAATGCCATCCATCGGAATTTCTTTCTTTCATGGCACAGCAAGCACGAAAAGAAGACTGCCCAACCGCACGCCAGCTGACTGTTACACGCGGCATCTCTATTTCTTTGGGGACGTTTTTATTTTTTTGTTTTTTCTATATTTTTTCTATTATTTCATTTTGTTATTTTTGTAATTTCTGTTAATTTCTACTGGTGAAACCAAGAACACAGGAACCACGCATCAACCCCGTCATTGTATCAACGACCAAAGCCCTGATATTGTACTTTCTTGGGTTTTCCGAAACCGGAACAACCTAGGACTACACCTGTGTACCTGTGAACACACTGCGGTATTCACTGTGTTATATTGGTACCGTTTGACCAGGATATGACATTTAGCTTAGAAGACTTGGATCTTCAACGTGTTATAATAGATAGATCGGTAGATTGATACATATACAGTGGCATATGTAGAGATGATTAAAGATAGATACATAAGCAACGGTTAATGCTGCATGCCTATGAATTCAAGTTGATGTAAATATTCGGAACGAAAGTCAGAATCAATGGGAAAGTAGCCAAAACCTGAAATTCAATAGGCTGATGGAAATCCGTGTATCCATTTATTGTCTATAGGTGAAAGCATTAGATGCCGCCACCTGTTTTTAATGCAGTTTTGATAGGAAACGTTTTTTAAGGAACATTTACTTATAAATCAACATCACTCAACGATGGCAAGCCTAAGAATCATTAATGGACTCCTGTTTGTTTGCAGCACAAAGGGAACTAGATGAAACGAAGTGTTGTTGACACTCTGAGGCTGTCCTTATTATTTTTTCCTAAAATTAGTACGATATATACTGGAAAGAGAAGGCATAGATAGAAATACATGTCTCTCTCACTCTCTCTCTCTCTCTCATATATATATATATATATGTATATATATATATATATATATATATATATATAAGAAATGATACACAAATTACTGTAACGGTTATACGTATAAAGCGATGCCCTTTCTGTAAACATAATCGAGCTTAGTTATTTCGAACGAAGTCAAAACATCGTTAATTCACGACTTGCACAACAGGCGCCGATTAGCGTAATAATTAGGAGCCTTGACTGTCGTAAAGGCGGTCGGGTTTCAATCCTGACTTGAGGTATTTGCCTGTCTAGCCGAACTGATGAGCTGTGAAACATCGAAATAGCCTCTATATAAATGACTATATATATATATATATATATATATATATATATATATATATATATATATGTGTGTGTGTGTGTGTGTGTGTGTGTGTGGGTGGGTGTGTAAACGTGATGAATTCTGTAGATTTATAACACATGAAATAATGTTATAGATACATCCTAAAATAATTATACTGGCTGGTCTGTATATAAGCATTTGACAATATACAATGCAAATTACATTAAATAAACAAACATTATGAGATATAAACATGTATATCTAAAATTTTTAGATGGTTATTTGATAGTCCTATTATTAAGATTATTCAGATTATTGTTCTCATCTTAAGCGTTATATTCACAACGTTTCGGTCTATGTAAGCTCCGATCTTTTTCAGGTGTATGTTGTCGAACTCACGAATACATCTGACTGTTACACGCGGCATCTCTATTTCTTTGGGGACGTTTTTATTTTTTTGTTTTTTCTATATTTTTTCTATTATTTCATTTTGTTATTTTTGTAATTTCTGTTAATTTCTACTGGTGAAACCAAGAACACAGGAACCACGCATCAACCCCGTCATTGTATCAACGACCAAAGCCCTGATATTGTACTTTCTTGGGTTTTCCGAAACCGGAACAACCTAGGACTACACCTGTGTACCTGTGAACACACTGCGGTATTCACTGTGTTATATTGGTACCGTTTGACCAGGATATGACATTTAGCTTAGAAGACTTGGATCTTCAACGTGTTATAATAGATAGATCGGTAGATTGATACATATACAGTGGCATATGTAGAGATGATTAAAGAATAGATACATAAGCAACGGTTAATGCTGCATGCCTATGAATTCAAGTTGATGTAAATATTCGGAACGAAAGTCAGAATCAATGGGAAAGTAGCCAAAACCTGAAATTCAATAGGCTGATGGAAATCCGTGTATCCATTTATTGTCTATAGGTGAAAGCATTAGATGCCGCCACCTGTTTTTAATGCAGTTTTGATAGGAAACGTTTTTTAAGGAACATTTACTTATAAATCAACATCACTCAACGATGGCAAGCCTAAGAATCATTAATGGACTCCTGTTTGTTTGCAGCACAAAGGGAACTAGATGAAACGAAGTGTTGTTGACACTCTGAGGCTGTCCTTATTATTTTTTTCCTAAAATTAGTACGAGATATACTGGAAAGAGAAGGCATAGATAAAAATACATGTCTCTCTCTCACTCTCTCTCTCATATATATATATATATATATATATATATATATATATATATATATATATATATATAAAATGATACACAAATTACTGTAACGGTTATACGTATAAAGCGATGCCCTTTGTGTAAACATAATCGAGCTTAGTTATTTCGAACGAAGTCAAAACATCGTTAATTCACGACTTGCACAACAGGCGCCGATTAGCGTAATAGTTAGGAGCCTTGACTGTCGTAAAGGCGGTCGGGTTTCAATCCTGACTTGAGGTATTTGCCTGTCTAGCCGAACTGATAAGCTGTGAAACATCGAAATAGCCTCTATATAAATGACTATATATATATATATATATATATATATATATATATATATATATATATATATATATGTGGGGGGGGATGTGTGTAAACGTGATGAATTCTGTAGATTTATAACACATGAAATAATGTTATAGATACATCCTAAAATAATTATACTGGATTGTCTGTATATAAGCATTTAACAATATACAATGCAAATTACATTAAATAAACAAACATTATCAGATATAAACATGTATATCTAAAATTTTTAGATGGTTATTTGATAGTCCTATTATTAAGATTATTCAGACTACTGTTCTCATCTTAAGCTTTATATTCACAACGTTTCGGTCTATGTAAGCTCCGATCTTTTTCAGGTGTATGTTGTCGATCTCACGAATACATCTGTAAAATATAGGGATACTATATATGAATGAAATAGTGACATTTACTTCAAGTAATAAAGTTGGTCTAAGTCTTAAAGAATTTAGATTAGAATTGTCCACAAGCACACGTGGTGCAGTGCTTATAGTATTTAGTGAAATTCATATGTTAATTAATATTCTCCTGGGTAAAATTGCGAATTACATAATGCGTCTATCCAGTCTTCGGGGATGGTATGCAGGATGCTTCTCTCCAGGACATAAATAAAGGTTTCGCCGAAGAATATCAAGTTCGCCAAAAGGTTACATCGAAGAGAACTTTGTGAAAATGACACTAAAGATGAGAATAGTAGTCAGGGGAGCGAAATAATACGTGAAACATACATTTTTGAAATGGATACAAACAGTGAATTTTTGTGCTACTAAATAAACAAGATGGCAGCGATTCTATCCGGAATGGTTATACCACACCGAAACTATATTAAGTAGAACAACTACAAATGTAGAAATGAATAAGAAAATGCACATATTCATTAGCTTATATAAAAATATACATTGTTCTCATGTGCATTCAACAATAACATCGTTCAAAATATGACAAATATCAAGCATAATGATCTATTTTTTTTTCGCTTCATAAAGTGAATACTATACTTTGGCGTAATTGCGCAAAGTCCGGGATAATTGCGCCAACTAATTAAACGCGCTATTTTGACAACCAATATCACGTTTTTAGTTTGCACACTTACCCCCCCCCGGATTTGGCGCAATTAGCCCAAAGTACGGTACTGATAATTACATTCGAATGGCCAAAAGAAAATAATCAGTCAACTATAATGTTCACTTATTCTTCTTCATATAATATAATAGTCACAATTATGCTCCCCCGGCAAAAAAAGCATTATAGTTTTGCAAGCGCAATGGTCGCATATAAATTCGATACGGTTAGAATACTATCCGTTATCTGTTTTTAGTGGAGCACATATTATTATTTATTTTCACCTTCTATCATGCTATCCTATATTAATTCCTAGAATTATCATATTCAAAATTAAGTTGTTTTAAACAGTGGTAGCAAGAGTTTTGCTCGTTGATGGTATTCTGTTCCCCCTGTCACAAATATAATCGTGGAGCTCACGTACATTAGTAACACCTTCTAACACGAACACTGTATGTTTACCTTTCATCCCCATGCTCTGAGCATTGCTCTTTGCCTAAACTACACTTTGAATAAGAATCCCTCCCTTTTACAGTTATTTACATGCTGCCAACTTACGCTTTTTCGGAATTTACGAATAGCAGAGTGAGCGTTTCTGAATTGTATGAAAAGAATTTACGACAACAGCATCCATTAGTCAGAAGCACCTAGCAATTTTTTCTTAGAAAGCTACATTTTGTGTACGATTTGTTTTCATTTATCTATTCATAGACACTCATCCGATAATTTAATATTCTAACCGTTAGACATCCTGAAATGCTTCTCCTTTTCTATTTAGACCATTGAAGAAATACACAGCCTCTCTGTTTCGTCAAACTCCGTTTAGCTAAACAGCAACTTAACAAAGCCTATTTTATCTTATTATATATTCAAACGTACATTTCCTTATTGGATTCATTTATTTACCGGAGAAACAAGAACCTATTTATTCAGCTACAGGGTTACGAACCATGCTTCCCTAATTTTGCTACCAAACGAAAAAAAAAGTATTTTTGCACTTTCGCCTTGCGTTAGAACTGTTAACGTTAACTTACGCTGATATATTAGTTTTTGTTTGCGTACACACACGTCATCAATTATAAAAGCCAAACATAAACTGCTATTATTACACGTTTTTCTATTTGCACTAAAATAGTTTCTTACCTTTTTTCTCAAAGCAGTAATAGTTAGTTTACAGATGCAAAGAGAATATCGCTCCGTTGCCATATTGAGAGGATGATCATTACTACTTCAAATGAAAGTAATGAATTAAAGAAAACGAATAATCTTAGAAATAATAACACAACACGTATTCTGCAACGTAGAATTTGAAAGTCTGAGACATCTGACATTTTTTTATAATGTTCTGGAAGGGAACAGCTAATATTCAATTCGACACGAAAGAGGATGTATATGTTTCCGGTGGATATCCTATAACACGTTGAATAACCAATTTATCAGCATGTTCTGGGGATATATATCGGAAGAAAAATCTTACAAAAATGTCATAAAACACACACACTATCAGTATTACTTCTTTATCCACATAATGGAAAACCGGATCTGTTTAATATTGTAGTGTGGTATAAGATAAAACAGGTAAATGAGCAACTAGTTAAAGTCAGAGTTTCTAATGAGAGTGAGCTATGATAATAATGACTTTCTAGGTTATTTATAAGACAAAAAAGAAGCCGGAATCTAAGATATCTATTATTATTGCTAATGTACAACTTGGATTTCCATATAAGTAACTCAATATAGAACATACTTTCATGTAATATAATTGAATGTATTTAAATCAAATAAAAATACTTGGCTTATGTTCAATTCCTAGAGGCATTACAGCTTGATAAACTTCAAGATTATGTTTAAATGTGTATTAAATCATACGCACACCTCTGTAAGAATGCGATTAAATCGACTACTTAAAGAGATGGTGGATTTTGAATGCAAACAAACATAAGCAAAACAGCATAAAAAGTTTAAGACAAGTTTAGACAATAAAAAATAATGAAATATTAGCGTTGTTCTTATTTGAAGTGAAAGAAAACGTTCTGATACTTATTTAAATTATTTAAAGCACCTTATTGAAAATTAGAATGACGGTTTAAGTATGAAGTGTCGTCGTTAATTTGGTAGCATGTGTTCTTTAATTTCTATTACAGAACTTTCATGTAATATGCTGACAAAATTCATGTAGTACAGAGGCCCCATTAAAGGACTAAACACTAATTTGGTGTTTTTAGTCTTGTAATCTTATGTCTACCTTTATTATATAGACACCGATTGGATAATAGCGATTACATCGACGGTGTTGGTTCTAGTGAGTTTTGAATCCCAATGCTTTACTGCAATCACAGCTCTTTAGGAAGCATCCACAAAAACCATTAATATAAAGTTAAATGATCACACCAACGAACTGAAACCGCTCGAAAATGTTGCCTTACTTTAATCAATTGCAAATTTTCAAAATCCTTCTAGCGTTCCTCAGAGATTAATTCCAAAACTCGCAGAAAAATTGCAATACATTTGACAACGGTTACGCAAATGCGAACTATAATAATCATTATTCTCTTGATTAAAACGACACATGAGAAACCACGACGCAGTGCGGTTAACACGTAGAACGCCAAGGAGTCGTCAGCATTTTAACAGCCACATTTATTCCAAGACAAACGTATGATATTTTATCTCATCTAAGAATTTGCCTACGAACGACTACAGAGGTGAAGATAATGTTTTCAACGGGACAGGAGTCAATCTAAAATATTGACACCATTATTAATGGCTTGACACCTTCTAGATTATAGAAGAATGCAACATACCGAAGGCAGAAGAAGTTTGTTGGCTTACTTCCGGGAAAATGTGTGTTCACTACGGCTGAGTCAAGAAACATGTTGAAATCGCATATAGAATTGTAAATCTTATTCACGTCAGTATTACTTTTTTATTTAAAAAACATATTTTCTTTAATCTATGTTGTTTATTATAATAAAACAGTACGTAACGTAGAAATTCTAAATAGAAAACAAAAAGCGCTACCAATAACGCAAACAAAAAAAAAAATTAAAAGGTTTATCGGCGATATTTTTTGCAGAATACACCCACGATATAAACTAGGCAGTAGATAATTTATAATAACATCGTATATTTGCTTCGTGTTGGGAATCGCTAAACTTATTAGCCTATATCATTAATAACTTTGAAAAGAACAGAAATATGTAGTTCAAGTTGAAATCAAACAACATATAATTCCTTATTAATTCAGTAGTAGCGTAAGAGTTAGCTAATTATACATTTTTTGTATCTTTGTATGCCCATTTACTAATTATAACCAGGATAGAATCGAAAGTAACAATATATATATATATATATATATATATATATATATATATATATATATATATATATATATACTACGATTGAACACATTGTTATTGAGTAAATTCATATTGATATTTCGTAGTATTATCATGTTATATTGTGCAACGTCTACATTGGAATGTAATGTCTCATATTCTTTATCTTGTCAGACTGTATCCGAAGAGATTGCAAATCGCATTGTAATTATTATTTTATTGATGCATTCATAGCCTGGAAGTTTCCTCTCACTGTTACAGGCATTAGCAGTATAAAATTCTAAGAAAAAAAGGTCAACGTAATGGACAAAAGAATCGGTGTGTATTAAATTCCTGGTAAAAGAAATGATGCTGACTACTTATAAAAATTTTGCACCCCAAAGCGTCACTCCTTTTTATAGTACTACTTCCGCTTCGTAGCTCTTCAACTGTTTTAGTTAAAAACAGGAGGCGTCCATTTTCAAATGAAACTCGCAGCTGTAGTGTGTGGTATACGCTACTTAGCTGAGAAAAATAAACGAAGTTCAATCCTAATATCAAAAAAAAAAATGAATTTACGGCTAAATTTCCAGTCTATTCGCGTTTACTTATTATAATTTGTTTGTATTTGACTTTATATACAGTAACATAGGCTCTCAGTCACAAAGGTTACAAGAGAAAAAATCAACAGTTACACCATAAAAATGATATGTGTTGGAATCTCGGAGAAGAGATTATACACTTTAGATCAATCAAGGCTGTTCATTTTACACATTTTACATGACGTAAAATTGACTATATTGGGCAGGAGCCTCGTTTGATGAAGGGAGAGATAAGGGGACCCATTAATCGATACAGCAATTATTCACGCGGCTGATATTTGCTTTATTTTGTTTCAGAATAAATCATTTCGGATGTGGCTATTAAATATTTGTTAACAAGATACGCCAACAACAAGATACCAAATATTTGCTAACAGGATACTTTATTGATAGTTTTCTTTTTAGCACCGAATAAAAAATAATTAATAATGGAATAGTATTCTATTAATAATCTATAATATAAATCTTACCTGCCTGTTTAGATGTATGTATGTATGTTTGTATGTCTCGCGAACACTTTCGACAGAGGCGACGGATTTTCACAAGATCGATATCATTTTTAAGCTCGACCCTTTGGAAGATAAATATTTAAAAAAATTGGGCCCAAAACCTTAATTCTTTCACCCTCAACTGGGCAAGAGCGTCGGTGTTTTATTTATTTATTTTTTTTTTAGGCATATTTTCTTTCAGATTGACCCCGCTCATTATCGCAAATCGATATTCAAAAGCATCAGAATAACGACGTTACAACCTGATTTTGATCCAACTTTGCAGTGTAATCCAGCGTAATATCCTACATGTATTTGGGAAGTTTTATTAATGCACAGAGGGGCGTTCGGAATGACTATTTTTGTTTAGAGAACAATAGAAATACGATACTCCAAATTTCATTTTATACATTAATTCAAGCTATTATATAAAATATTTAAAATAAGATCAGCAATAATTTACTTAGAATACACTGTATACTGCAATGCATTTGTAAATAACCACCAAGGGGACGCACGTGAAGCTTCTTTCCGCCGGCACTGTAATTTCTCCTTGAAAAGTGCAGGCAATCGATCGATTTAATTGAAAATTGTGAGATTTTACCAACTTCAGTGATAATAAATGTATTGAAAGTAACACATTCAGTTATTCTCATTTACTACTGGGCAATGTAATGGTTCCTTGCAATTATGTACATCTATACAATCAGTGGGAAACAACGCTATTGTAACGTAATACTCATCCTAAACACTGCCCTCATTACAAACACACACCCACGTATATATATATATATATATATATATATATATATATATATATATATATATATTATAATGTAAAGCTGAATGTATGTGTGTGTGTCTGGTCACGAATAGGCTCCTATATGGTTGAGTATGTTAAAAAAAAACTGATTACATATAATGATAGAATATGTATCGAGACACAGTAATGGGTATGTTTGATCCTGCAGAATGATGGATCATAAGAATGGGGGGTCTGCGTTCGCGCCTGGTCCACAAAGTATGGAAATAAAAAATTAAAAATTAAAAAAACGTTTAGAAGTGTTTTTACTTTTGATACTCCCGAATTCGAAGCTATCTTTTTACAGCCCTTCTTTTTCATAACCTATAATACTTTAATAAATCAGAGTTAATTTTCTGCAGGCTGTTTTTGAACCAAGTCAACGACGGGTATGTTTGCTAGTATATATATATATATATATATATATATATATATATATATATATATATATATATATATATACGTGTGTGTGTATGTGTGGGTGTGGGTGTGTGTGTAATATGAATCAGAAAAAGAGAAAAATCAGGAATATGTGTGTGCATAGTTATTATTATAAATTATTTTAATTACATATGTCTGTGCTATTTCAGCAGTCTTCAACGCGTTGTATTTCGAGGTGTGTCTTCAGCGAAAAGAAAATGTTGTAATAGGCAGGCACGATCGAACCCGTGATGCAAAGCTGTAAAAGAAAGTATAATCGAGTGTAAGGTGTGTTGGTTGAGCAAAAAAAAAAAAAAATAGAAAAAAAAAAAAAAGGAAAATTGCGACCGCAAAAAAAAACAAACAGAAATAGGAGTAGTAAGCAGACTCGAACCCGTAACGCGCAAAAGAGAAAATAGGTTAATCCCCCCCTCGATCAAAAAAAAACAAAAAACGGCTCGTCGAAATAACGCCCTTTACGCGACGTTTTTTTCGCTAGCATTGAATGGTAATTTTATAAACATATTCGTCTACATAGATGTAAACCTAAATTCCTTCGTGAATATATAGACGTCTATAACTGTCTGTATATCTGGGTGTGTATGTGTATATATGCATGTATGAGTCAATGTGTGTGCCCGTGCCTACATGAGGATATCGATATATGTACGTACCTATGTATATGTATGTGTATGTGAGAATATATGTGCCCGCTACATATGTATGTATGAGCGTACAGTTGTGTGTAGGTCGATGTATGTGTTCACGACTATAAATATCTGTATGTGCACATATGCTTGCATATATGCGCGGGAATGCATGTATGTCTGAGTCGATATACGCGGGTAGGCTCATGTATAGCTTGCATGGATGTATGGGTGTCTGTGTGTGTGGGTGTGTATGTGTCCATCCATGCTTACGCACACGTACTCAACTTAAAACTTTAAGGCCAATTGAGGTCAACGGGAGCAATGCGGGTGTATATGTATGCATGTATGTATATGCGCATGTGTTTACATGTGGAGGCGGAGATGTATGTGTACATGTGCGCGTTTATTTAAGTATATGTGCGATGGTATGCTCACATATGTGTGCTCGTGCGTGCGGCATCAGGCTATCCTTATCAAACCACTTTACAACAAATAAATAAAAAAATAAAATATAAAAAAATGTAAATCAAATAGATAAACCGAATCGTAGCCGCCCCGCCTCCCAGTCTAAACGAACACCCAACAGATCAAAACATACTTACCACGAAATCATCTCACTAACGAGACGCCAACAACCTAAACGTTAGAACCCGAAATTTAAAGTAACCCCCTCTCCTTTCCCCTACATATCTCTTTCCCCCTCCATATATCGCTATGTCCTTAGACAGACCAGAGAGGAACTTCCCAGACCCCCTCAACGACCTAATGTTTTTGAACTCCAAAACTAAAGCATTACCGACCGACAAGCACCCCGCCTCCCACCTTCCCCCTTTTCTCTTTCTGCTTTTCTCGCACCCTCCCACTGACATCATTCATTCCTTCATTCCACCATAAACGAACTTTTCTGTAAAGTGTGAGGAGGCTACATAACGGCCAAAAAACGGTCGTGTAGCTGAAAAAAATGTAACTGAACAGAAAAAAAAACGGTAATAAAAAATAAAACGCATATTTGCTCTACAACAGTATTGACCAATTTGCTCAGGTTTTTATTAATTACCATTTCTACTAAATATATATATATATATATATATATATATATATATATATAAAGTGTAATGTCTGTGTGTGTGTGGGTGTATGTCTGGTCACGAATAGGCTCCTATATGACTGACTATTTTAAATAGCTGATTACATATAATGATAGAAGATGTATCGAGACAAAAGAATGGGTATGGGTGATCTGGCAGAACGATGGTTCATGACAATTGTGTGGGCTGCCTTCGCGCCTGATCCACAAAGTATGGAAATAAAAAAAACGTGTACAAGTGTTTTTGATATAGATGTATATAAGAATATTTTGATAAGTATGTTTTAACTTAAATAGGGATGATATAATAAAACTGTGGGGTCTGCGTTCGCACCTCACCTTCATAGAATGGGAACAGGCATACACTTTAATAAAGACTTTTCATATCTACCTGCGTAAGTATACTTTGATAATTATGTTTCAGTTTGAAGAAATATGGTATAATAAATTATGACATGTTCGTTCGCGCTTGACCTCCATAGAATGGAAATTGTCAAAAAGTTTTACAATGTATTTTAATATAGATACACATAATATTGTGATAAGTGTTTCAGTGTGAACAGGTATGGGATAATAAATTATGGGGTTTATCTATTTTATTTTTACTTTCATCATATTTTGCTTTGGTTTTGATACCCCCGAATTCGAAGCTATGTCTTTACAACCCTTCCTTTTCATAACCTATCATACTTTAATAAATCAGAGTCCATTTCTGTAGGCTTTTTTTGAACTCAGTCAACGGCCGGTAATTTTGCTAGTATATATATATATATATATATATATATATATATATATATATATATATATGAGAACTTCATTCAATCACAGAAATTAATATTTGAAGTTTGATATAAGTTTATGAAAAAGTTTCAGTATTTACTTTAACAACGATGAAAACATAGGTAGAGTTAGGTAGTAAGTAATTAAAATATGTATGGCATAAATATATATGCCGAATTCTCCGGAGAATGAAACGTTGGCTGTTCTAGGTAGCTTAATTGTCATATATATTTTAACTTAATACTCTCTCTCTCTTTATATATATATATATATATATATATATATATATATATATATATATATATATATATATATATATATAATTAAATAAAAAAAGATGCAGTGTTTCTGTCCTCTAATGAAAAGAATAGGATTCTTTGAAACTTCGCGAAATAGGAACTTGTAAATTGGTTTTTGGACTATTCTGTCGAACAATAAATTTGATTGCAAATGTCAGTTTTAATATTCTTTCACACACACACACTCGCAGTTCTGTTTCGCTTATTCACAACATACCAGTGCGGCTGACAAGCAACTACCTTAAGTCAGGATCAAAATCCGACTGCCCAACAGAAAGTCGGAGATTATAACCGTTGCGCTAACTTGCGGCTGGTATGCTAACAGTGAATTTACAATGTTTTGACATTGTCGAAATACCTAAACCCAATTTGTTTACGCAAATAGCGTCGGTTTATATGCTAATGGTAATCTGTATACATCCATATATACCTCGATTTATTGAGAGGGCAATATTCCGGATCAGTTTTAGAAGTGCTAGAGGTATAATCTAAGGTTTTGCGTTTAACGTATTCGAATATTGTGTCTCTATGAAGAAAACAATTATTTCATAGTAATGTATGTGTGTGTATATATTACACACGCAGAACCACACACAAGCGTACACTCACACGCGCAAGTACCCACACATATATGTATATATATATATATATATGTATGCGTGTGTGTATACATATGTAAGTATATATCAACGTGCCATCAATACACAACTAGATAGAATAAGTTCACGCTTTTAAAATTGACCAAATAACCATGCTGTTCAACCTCTTTCTCAAGCTCTTTTGTCTCCGCCTATCTTAACAGGTGATATGTCTCAGCTCACTAGAGATTTTTAAAGAGAAAATCTCATTTTTTTCTTATTTCCATTACGCTTCTCTATTGAGAGGCAGAATAAAATTGACTATTTGCCAGAGAAGCAGACACTCGTGCAGGTGCGTAGGATCGGACTGTGTCTAGACTGTGACGAGTTTGAACTTTCGTTTTTTTTGTGTGTCTTTCAAAGACCGAATGACGCCCATAAAAAGAAAGATATGAGCGCCGTTTTTCCATTCTACTTTATTAACAGATGTGTGAAATGAAGCAAGGACCTGTCTATTTCGTTCTTGAAGAGGCAACTTAAGAATTTATCTGGCAAGGAAATAGACAAAAAGAAAAAGTTGATTCAGACAAAGACATATTGAATATTCACACATCACACACACACACACACGTATATGAAATATATGCATATATATATATATATATATATATATATATATATATATGCGTGAGTGTGTCTGTGTTATAAATTAGCATCATTATTATATATGTTAAGATATATATATACATTTTATATACACATATATATATATATATAGGTATATAGATAGTTATATAAACTGACGGTTGTTAGATACAATCATAGAAAATATCATATACGATGGGAGTACAATAAGTAATGCCCCTGACACACTCTCCATAGCAGCAGAGCAACGAAACTTGGCACAGTTATTAGTCTTTCTCTCTATAGGAAGCGCCCAGAGTTATGAATTTCTCCCATCGTTTGATGCAGCTCTGGAGACTGTTTTTGTAGAACACACCAGGTTGGTCCTCCAACAAGGACATGACTTCAGAAATCAAGGCTGCATCATTTGGGAAACACTTTCCTTTCAAAAACAACGTCATAGCTGGGAAGATGTGAAAGTCAGAGTGTGCAAGGTCAGGAGAGTATGGAGGATGGGGAGGTTTTCATAACCACACGCCCGTGCCTCTGGTCTGGCGCATGTGAGTTGTGGATCGGAGCGTTGTCCTGCAAGAGGAGGGTACCTTTGCTGATCTTGCCCCGCGTCTTGATTTTCATAGCTTCCCTTAATTTCCTTAAAAGTGAAGCATAAGAGGCTCCGGTAATTGTGGTACCCTTTGCCAGAAAATCTGTCATTACTACTCTGTTCTGGTTCCAAAAGACTGATCATGACCTTGCCAGCGGATGACTGCACCCTTGTTTTCTTTGGAGGTGGTGAGTCCAAGTGCTTCCACTGCATTGACTAGGCTTTGGTCTCTGGATCATAGTGATGGACAAGATTTCATCCTGTGTAATCAGTCTTTGGAAAAACTTTGACTCATCTTCTTGGCACATCTCCAAATTCATCCTCGACCACTCAACACGTCCTCGCTTTTGGAATAGTGTGAGCAATCTAGGAATCCACCTGGCAGACAGCTTCTGCATATGTAAATTGTTATGAATTATAGTTTACACAAACCCTGTACGATTCTTGACATCTTGAGCTATTTGACGAACAGTAATGCGCCGATCTTCCAAAATGGCAGCCTTAACTTGACGGACATATGCCTCATCAATGGCAGAAGGGAGAAAGCCAGGTCCGGGAGCTGTTTCCACAGACTTCCGGCCATGTTTGAATTCACGATGCCAGCGTGTTACAAGGTCATACGATGGGGCATTATCACCATAAGTTTCTTTCATTTTATCAAAAAACTCCTGACGTGTGCGTCCTTTCAGGTACAAAAACCGGATCACTGTTCGACATTCAACAGGCTCCAATTCGCACCTGACTCAGGTCAAACACCTATAAAACAGAAACCACAATTAGTTCAGAGCTGTAATTTGGCACCTCACACGTAGAGATATAAATCATTGCACATGCAAAATGTCAGCTAGATCAGACCACTAAAAGTCGGTCAGAAGCATTACTTATTGCACGGCCTCGTAGCGGCTCACTAGAAATAATCCGATGTGAATGTATTGATATTTTTCTGAAATAAGTAATTACATATTTACGCATATGTCTCCTCGCATACATACTCCTCTGAAGAATTCACGGGAGGTATATCCAATATTGTTATACAAATATTGATTGTTACTCGTAAATAAAACAGATATATAAAATGTACGGTAGTTTTTATTTAGAAAAAATATGGTAAGATTAACACAGCTTGCACTTTGGAACAGAGCATATTTGTATTCGTTGGTATTTGCTCCAAGTTTAACTTTTTAGAAAGGTAGTGCCTCTGAATCCAAATGTTTCACAAAAGCGTAGATTATCACTATATATATTCATATATATATATATATATATATATATATATATATATATATATATTATAGAAAACTTCGAGCATGAAAATAATATGGTTTAGTTTACATAGAAAAATGCGAGCTTGGAAAGTAATATGATTAAGCTTTAACATGAAAAAGTTAAAGGACTAGTAGATAAAACTGGAAAAATACCACAAGATATTCAAGTAACAAATATGTTAATAACTTTAATTAATGTAGCATTTCGAACTAATGTTAAAAATTGCATTTAAAAATCCTTGAGCTGCTATATTTTAAGTTATAATTTAAATATATTTTTAATATAATATCTTTCCTATTCTTTTCAAATTTTAACAACTAGTTCTTTACTTTTCCATGTTAAAGCTTAACCATATTACTTTGCATGCTTGAATTTTTCTATAATCTATGATTTTTTCAGGTTTTTTATATATTCAATTTTTCTTTGTGTAATTTCAGTCTCATTTCTTGCCCCCATAAATATGTATGTAATTACAATATACGGCAGTCGTCTGCTTTGAATAAAATACCCCCAAGTATCTCCCTTTCTCACCTTTATTCTATCTGTTACACGAGTTACTTTTGTTTTTGCAACAGTAGTCGCTAAAGAGATGGTGTTGCTATGGAAATCAATCACCAAAAAACGTCGCTCACATCCTTACATATTTTTACGATTTTGAACACCAAACAATTCATCATGACTTTTGTTTTACTGAACGAAAAGTGTACATTTTTTCACTCTATGGCTGAGCATGTGAACTGTAATAATTGTTTGAAAGTTGGTCGAAAAATGAGTGAGCGGTGAAAATTTAAAGCAGTTCTAAATGGCTAAACGTGCCACTTAACCATATATTCACACACGGCAGTGTTTGAATGGTACCTCGGAAAAATATGTATCCAAGAACGGGTATTAAATAAAAAATGTAGCATTTTTTATAGGTTGTAATTTTTTGTTCTCATGTTAAAGTTTTTGTTTGCTAAAATGTAAATAATAACCAAAGTAAAACATAATATTCTTACCAGTTTACTCATTTAAATTTCAAGAATACATATCCTGTCACTCTTAATACTTATATATTTTCATTTTACATAATATTATTAACAATTAGGATTTCGCACCGATCCTATTGAAATACCGACAGGATCCGTTTACCGGCGTTGCTCCGCGGAATCATAACAGATGTAGAACAGGACCTTTAAAACACCCCGCACGAGAAAAAAAAAAAAACTTAAACTACGGCTATTCTTGCTGGCCCCTTCTGCCCCTAGAAAATAGCGGACACAAGCGGCCGGGGCGAAAATGAAATAATCTAGTTTTTACTGTCAGGCATTTTTTTCCGAGTGGTAACTAGTGAAAGCCACTGTCTGTGATTGTCAGTAATGTTGATTAGTGGCGATTTGGGTTGGTTATTGGCCATTTGGGTTAGTTAGTGACGATTAGGGTTGGTTAGCGGCCATTTGGGTTAGTTAGTGGCGATAACATGAAGGTACTGGTTGATTCAAAATTAAAAGCTAAAACGGTTTAGATTGAACAAAAACAGAGGTAGATAACTACCTTCTACCGATGATAGTATTTTTCAAGTCTCACCGTTTTCCTTTTTATTATACTGCAAGTATTTTTTGTAAAAGTAGCTCAAGCACATATTCTAAAAAATAACACCCTCCATAGAAAGTAAATTTGTACGAAAAACAAATACATAACAAATAAGTGTTTCTGTACCATATAAAATGTACGTTGATACATACCTGCATAATATTTTAATATTTTAACTTGTTTGAAAGCGTTAAATCAGTTCTAAAAAATGTCTACATAATAAGTCACAGCTTTGAGGCTAAGGTAATCGATCAAGAATATAAAATTAAATTTAATCGTCAACAAGCAAAAAAGAAATGCAATGAAAAACATACATAACATCATAAAAGTATTGATAATCGCTAAAAAATAGAAATTTAAATATTGGTACCGCAAAAGAAATGTTAAGGGTCGTTTTAAGGTGGTGGTAGTGGCCTTTCGGTATTCTATGCATATTTAAATGTTCAAACCAATGCTATGCTTACATTATGAGAGTGTTCCGTCCGAGCAAGGGAAAGGCAATATGTGTTTGATTACATTTTATGTCAGTTTCGTGCGCGTAAGGAAAGAGCAATGCGTGTAAAAATGCCATTAATTGTAAGAGTTTTTCTTAGAATGAACTGTATTAAAATTCAAAAGGATACCAGTATTTAATTTTATTAATTTTGAGTGATTTTCAAGACTTTAAAAAAGATGTATATGTGTTTTTAGCAAAATTGCATTATGTGTAGAAATTCATGTCATGTTATATGGTTTTGCGATTATCGAGTGTAAAAATATGTTATTTATATTCCGCTTATACTAAGGCATGTATTTTAACATGCTGAAGTCTTCTGTAATTAGTTTTATCTCTATATAAATAAAATGAACTCATTTTTTCCCGACGGATGTTGACCTTAATAGGATTAAAAAATCAAGATATTTCATGCAAATATAATATGCACAAACAGCAGAACAATATCTGAGGTGTGTTATAGGCTTATTATTTCTCAAATTCCTCGATAATCTTAGATTTCTATACTTTTTCTGCTGAGAAGTCACGGCCAAAATCGGTTAAGATCAATGGAAGTGGTAAAATATTTTCTCTCTAATAAATTCCTCCTCCCCCTGCCACCACTTAACACCGTTTGGGGATCGTTCACAACGAACAGTTGAGAAGAGAACACCGGTTTGGCTTCGTAGTTCTTTCATGTGAAGTTATTTAAAATTACTAAACTAAGCTGCAGTGCTCTGTGGCGTAGTGGTTAGCGTGCTGGACAATTCACATTATATTTTCACGTTCGCGCCGACCTACCGTAGTCGTTTTTTGTTGTTTTTTTTTCCTAAACAACTGGAATGGACTTTTTTTAGTGGCCGAACTGTTTAACATTGCAGATGTTTTTTTTTTGTTTTTTTTCACACTTTATTTTCCTACTTTTACTCATGACTCCGGGTTTGATCCTTCCTACTTACCTACCATAACATTTTTTAAAACTCCCCCCGTCCCGGAAACAAACACTCGGGCAACGCCGGGTACCCCCGCTAGTTATTTATAAGACATTTAGACAATTTAAAGCATACCGGTAGTTATTTTCTTTTTTAGCGATTATTATGTTTATATTTGTCTCTTTTTTAGCACTAATGCGTCCTGTAGTGTTTTAGTTTTTTTTTTACAGCGTCTCTTAATAATTTGTTAGGGAAAAATATGCAATAATTGTAAAGCACTACCCCTCCTAGCGTTTTTAATACGTTTCTTAATGATTACATGATTATTTCAATGCACTTAATACATGCATATGTTCTACAAGAATAAAATGTATACCTGAAGAGGAAAAGTAAAATTTATAAATAAAAAAGGGAAGATTAGTCATTAAACAGCGGCATATTTGTACTTCGCAAACTTCGTCCTCCGCTTGTAATCAGAATCTGTATCTGGCAATCTCTCTCGGAAACACCAGGCCAACGAGGAAAACTGCAAGAGTATACCAAGTGAACAAAAGGAGTCGCGAGAAAGCAGATGGCCAAAAATTGAAAGAATAAAAAAACAATAGAAAAATGGTATTTTTTACGATATAACACAGCATAGTATACAGATCCGCGACGTCACAATGTTAAGAACGACTATCAGAAAAAAACACCCCTCCCCCAACTTCGAAAGCCTTTTTTTTACATGTGGAGGTTGGGAGTGTTTATTCCGAAAGCTGTGTGTAAGATTAAGGAGTTGGGTTCGTTGTTACTACCCTTGGTGATCTCGTAAACATTCCTTATTTAAGGTTGTTTAACCGTATAAGCAAAAAAGTTGGTTATCATATTAAGGGTTAAACGAAACTGGGTTACGTCGTAAAAATACAAGAATAACTTTCCATAGACAAACAAAACAAAAAAAAATTCTTGTTGACTAATTCAAAGAAACAAAACATTTATAAGACCAACACGAAAAAACAACTGCCAATAAAAAATAATAAAAAAAAACAGTAAAACTTATAAATTTATTACTGTAAATCGTGTGTTTTATTTTATTTCGTTTTATTAATTGTTTTATTCACTTCCGTTTGCTCGGTATGATCCGGCGGTTTCTGTCCTTGGTCGGGCGTTGCTGGGCGAGACTTACAGAAAATCGAGATTGAAATCGGAATTGAAACTCTGTTGATTATGTATGTTTTACCAGAGAAGCTAAACAATCATGAGCTACGTAAAACGGGATGTGCATTTGTTTGCTGTTGTTACATGTTGGGAATTATGTTTCTAGTAATTGAAATTGATGCCGTCCGAATCAATATTTGTCCTAGCGACGCCATATTGTAATTGTTTGATGTGTTCATTTGAAATTATTTAATTCTGGAATGAGAGAATTAACGAGCAACCGATTAGAGGCAGCGAACTTTCTCGATGTGGACTTTGTTTTTTTTTTATTCTACTATGGGGAAGTTAATTGTATATCGGTGTATGTATGAGTCCGTTACGGGCGATGAAGGCGTAGAATCTGTGGAATGCGCTGACTTCCACCCGGTGTTGTCTGGTGGTTGTATTAGGTTTAGAGAGAAAAATAAGTACCCCTTGTCTAACAATGTTGCGATTGTGATGTTGCTTTTAGAACGTAATATAAAATGTTATTATCATGATTGAATTTGTCTGTAAGGTGTTCGAAAGTTACTTATCATAGTTGCTATTAGCCTAGATGTATTGGATTTATATGTGGCATCTATTGTTGCAAATCTACAATACATTGGTCTAGAGGAAAATTTCTCCAGACAGGTTATTATATATGGGCATTAATTTACATAATGCACGCATTGTTGTTGATTAATTGTTTTTTGTTAATAATTTGGGTTATATGTAACTTGGTATATATGATTTCAGAATTAAGAGCAAAATAAATCTTGAATAACCTGCTCAAGTGTAACCTTCCACAAATAATACTGCCATAATATAAGTTATTAGGTTTCCGATAAGATATATATATATATATATATATATATATATATATATATATATATATATGAACAAATGATTAATAAAACATGTTAAACGACATCTTGAAAAAGAGTTAAAAACATATTTAATTTTAAAAAAGGAAGCACAAGATAAGTGGATATCCTTAATCCGCGGAGTTTCGAAGAAATACTCTCCTTCTCATCAGAAATCAGGAATTAGCAAAATGCGGCATCGGATTTGGCATAGAAAAGTATTTAATGAAACTACAAGTAAGTCACAGATCTTACTTGGTTAAAAAAGGGTGTGGTAAGGGGAATAGGAGGTAAAAGAAAAATGATAAAACGATTTCACATGAGTGAATAGTCCGGTGAAGGGTAAAAAATCCAAGAATGGTAAAATCCAAAATGGTCGAATTAAAAATTTCCAATCCATTGGGTAAATTCCAAATGGCCCAAGATGATCCAAAAGGCGGAGTTCCTTGGAAAAAATCGCAAATGGAATGAATTCTAAATCATTAAAAGAAAAATCACAGGAGAGAATATTTAAAATACGTATGTCAAGGCTGGAGGAATCAAGTAAATTTAATATTTATAATATATTTTAAGTTTACCATTTTGATTACCTTGGTAAACTTATTGTAATTTTTATTTTATTTTATATATATATATATGTGTGTGTGTGTGTGTGTGTGTGTGTGTGTGTAATAAGATTTTTATGACTAAATAATACCGAATATATTTATACTCAAAGATACTAGCGTTTTAAGTTCACGGGCTCATAAGAGTTGCAAGTGGTAATTACTCCGGTCGGGAGATTGAACACCATCACAAGAGACAACCTGTGGTTCTGTACAGGCTAACATATTTATGCTATACATTTTCTCTCAAAATAAAATAAAACACTATCTCAATATTCCAAAGAATAGGCTTTCACTTTGCAATTACCATATACCATGTATTGGCTGAAAAAAAAAAGAAAATCAGTAATGATGTCGCAATGTTTGAGATGTCGAGATATATTTCTTGTTCTCTTCCTAGTTGAAGTAATAGTTGTAGACGTTAAAAAATGTTCGTTTATACCGCTTAATATGATAATTTTATCTTAATACATACTGGTTCTTTTTATATTGATATTATCTAAATACTGAATTTGTTGTGGTGTATATGTTGAGGCAGCGGGTAATTAACGCCCGAGCTTATTAGCTTGCAGATCAGACATTGAAAAGATGATTAAACAGAGCACTTCCAAAATTTGATGTTGTTTCCCCAGTGTAAAAGTAAATAGCTACGGTATTCTATATAAACGTGCACAAGAATAATTCTATTACAGATATGCACATGTGTATATATATATATATATATATATATATATATATATATATAAAATATATTTTAGTCATCGACATACAGTCCTGTTTCGTTGTATCACAACTCATCAGTGCCGCTAGACTAGCGCCTATCCCAAGCCGAGGATGGAACCTAGAACCGTCGTGATGACAGCCGGCAGTTCTACCCCTTGACCACGGAAGCGGTGCCCGTAACTAATCTGTCCGAATGTCTATTTAAATAAACATCCCTCCGCCACTCGTAAAGTGGTCAAACGTTTGTTTGTAAACAAACCGCGAGCTTCGCATTTTTCAGCCAATATGTATGTATATATATATATATATATATATATATATATATATATATATATATATACATATATATATATGTGTGTGTACGTTCCTGTCCATGTAATGCATAATTATGTTGATGCTGCCTTACATGCTCTTGTATTTTGTTTTGTGCTTATATATTTGTATATGTACGTATATGTATATATGTGTATTTATGTGAATGTGTATTTCTATATTCTATATGTATGCATATGCATATATATATTCACGTGTATGTGTTTATGTGTGTATGCAGTATGTGTGTACATGTGCGCATATGGGTATGTGTGCATGCATGTGTGTATGCATATGCGTGCACGTATGCATGGCTGGACCTGTACATGTCATTGTATGCATATACACGTGTAGTATATATATGCGTGTATGTGTGTGCATGCGTGCATATCTGTTTATGCATATTATTATTTATATATGAATTATATGTAGGTAGGGTGCATATATTCTCTACACTAGATCGTTGAATATGACTATGTATTGGTATGTATGCGTATATATGGTTGTTAATTGTGTATGCATATATATACGTGCACTCTTATGCACATGTTTTTTTATGTAAAAGCTACTATTGGTCTATGGTTTTAATATAAATATTATTATTTATACTATTATTATTTTTATTATTATTATTACTTTTTTATTAATAATAATAATAATAATAATAATAATAATAATAATAATAATAATAAAAATAATAATATTTTATAAAATTTTTCATTATTATCAATACACACAGACTGACTTTTGAGTCAAAAGCACATACGTTTAAGTACTTGCTCTGATATTATCCTCGATCTGTGTATGAGAATTCTTTCGGAACTTAGGCAATTTTCCTTCAGGACCGAGACTATTTGTATCCTCATTTAATTATTAACTAATATTAATTTTATTGATTTATTATTATTATTATTATTATTATTATTATTAATTTTATTATTATTATTATTATTATTATTATTTATTTAGTTAGTTATTTGTTTATCTATGTTTATTCCCTCTTTATTTAGGAGGAGACGGAATTTACTCACCATTAAAAAAACCGACATTATTCCGAACTCTGCCCTCTTCAGTAGTTTTATTATTATTATTATTATTATTATTATTATTATTATTATTATTATTATTATTATTATTATTCATAACTAATAATTACATTGTTTTTACCGTTTAAAAATTTCATTTCTATTCCATTCCATCTATATTGGAATCAATTGCGTCTCATTTTGCCGTTTGAATTAAACGCTTTTACGTTGCAACATTAAAAAAATTAACAAACACAATCTTCTTCCACAAACGGCTAAAATTATTCACGTGAACTTTTTCGAACAAGATGGCTAGGAATGAACACGGTCCACGCTACAAACCTCCAGTTTTTTCAAAAGTTTTCTTTTTCTTATTCATTTCGATACTTTTTTGTGACCAATAGCGGAGGTCCTCTTGAAATAAAAAAAATAACAATAAAAATATTAAATACAAAAAGTAACATCGTTTTCATGCTTCAAAAAATCCTCATCACCTTTAAATCACTATATATATATGTATATATATATATATATATATATATATATATATATATATATATATATATATATATATATATGTAGTAAGCAGAACACAAGACATTGTCAATCTATTTATTTATCCCTCTATTTCTGTATGTATCTATCTCGATATATCTAGCTATATAACTGGAGAGATGGGCGGGGGATGAATATGTAGAATTAATAAAAACTGTCAGAATATGGTAAAATCATATCATAGACAAGTTTTCTCGAAGGTCTGGTCAGCCAATCGGATCCATGTGTATGTTACCACGTGATACGTTTAGATGGATATGACATTGGAGTTGGAATTTCGTTTTTCCATGCCGCAACCCACTGCCACTATCAAATTCAACCAACGCCAAGTTTCAATAAAACTGTTTTAAAAACTTGTCGGTTGAAGAATGTTCATTTCAAAGTTTATGCACACTTCTTGCAATTGTTATGAATTTTGCTGAGATTTTTCCGTTTGAAAATTTCCACCATATTTGCTTGTGTGCATCCAGCTCCATAAAAGTTTGCCCACAACCAGCCGCAATCACGCCGTTGCCGAGAATACTATCCAACACTCCTCTCATTCTTATTTACAAAATGTGTACATGATGGATACATTTTCACTCCTTCTCGTCTCCACATTAGCTTCAATACAATTGAAAGTTTTACAAAAGAAAAAATAAAATAAAATAAATAAATAAACATTTACATCGTATTTACAATAGCATATTTTGTAATAATACATTTCACAGTTCTGAGAAGTCGATAACAGAAATAAAATCATCCTTGTTATCTTTATGAAACTCTTTTCTCTCAAGTTCACAATTAACCAATTTCAGTCCTTTTTTTCTTCAATTAGATACATAGTAATTTTATTTATTATTTTATTTTCAATTTCTTTGATCGTTGACAGTAACCGCGTCGTAATTTTTTTTAAAATTAACAACTGTAAATGGCAATCGATAGCCTCATGCGCGCTTCTGCTTAAATTATAATTTGTTTTTATTTTATTGATTTTATTTTTTAATTTTTTAACTTATTTATTTTACTCTGATTGAAACGAGAAGCTGCTACTATCTTCCCTAACTGGCATCCATTGTCCGACCCACGGTAAAGGGGTTTTGTTTTTATTTTCATAATATTAGGATGCTATGGAGCTGACGTAATTCTACTTAAAACACAGAATAGTTTTCTAACCTACCCTAAACATCCTCCCCCCCATTTTATTCTAACACTCCTAGCCTATGTGCTATACTTAATAGTCTCTGAGTCTTCTTTCTCTCGCCGGACGTGAGATGTTACTATCTTCATAGTCACTAACGCCAGCAATATTTGCAAATCTCATCGTCATCTCCTAGTGTTATACTACGCGTCAAAATGCGGCGCTCCTTCAACGGAACATAAGATCTTTATCAGAATTCTCCCGTTTATGTCGAAATTTCTGCACTGGATGACCAGTATCTTCTGGTACCGAATCGCTCTCCGAATCACTTGATATCTTTGGAGCGGCCAGTGCCGTTTTTTATCAGCAACCTCTCTGCTGTAAAGATAATGAAGGAAATATAGAGAGGATTATGTTCATTTTTATATACCTAAAAATGTGTTTCTATTAATTACTGACTACGAACCTATTTCAATAATTTCATCATCATGGGTTACTTGTATGCTTTTTCAGCGCCGCCCTTTTTTTCACCAGCGATACAGGATATTTATTATATGAGTAAAAAAGTAAGATATTTCATGCTTTTAGTAAAAAAAAAATACACACATTTAAAAGAATATCTTGTGCTTCATTATATTAAGAGGGTTGTTCTTAAAAGAATAACTTATTGTTTTTTTCTTCCGACTGAAAGAAACAAAGAATCCTTGCAAACTGTAGTGTAATGATGGCCGGACTTATGCATTCATGACCTGAAATCCAAACTATCTGCTGTAGACGTGGACAGTTTGATATTATAAGAAACAGTCCCTGTCAAGGATAATTAAAACGATCAACATTTACCAGCGCTCGATCTTTTACTTTTTATGTCAGTAGAGTTAGAAGATGAAGATCTTGATTTCTGAGTGGCATTGAACTATTCAATTAGACTGATAAATGTACATAGAATAATCTAAATAATACATTCTAAACCATAAAAGACCGTCCGTTAAAAGTCTTAATAGCTATTCAGCGCTTCAGTCTTTTAGTTACACATAGGAAGGTTTGCTTTTGGAACGACCTTAATCTGCATTTGTTCCTGAACAAAGGAAATAAATAAGCATATTACATGCATTATGAATAAAATTGTATGAATGTGCTCCTTGAGCTTGCCAGTACTTCGTGTCCAATTAAGTCTGAGGAGGTTTTGCCGGCTTTCTCTGAATTAAATCTGTAATTCAGAAGAGCCTCCCCCAGTGGCAAGTTTAAAGCACAACTGATCAAGAGAAATGACGATGTTAAATTTTCTACATTTGTTTGGCAGTGAGGCACCCAATTACAGTGCCTGGTATTCTATAATTTTCACTCAACCAGTAGTGATCAGAGCCGACAACGCTTAACTCGGTTGATGTAATGGAAACCAGTGTTACGTCGTTTTTATGTCATATATACTATAATTGTATGTATATTATTATTAGTAGTACTCACTCTGAGTTCCCATATGCTATTGACAGATATTACTTAATAGTTATAATCAGTGTTTTTTGTTAGAATTTTAGTGACAAAAATTCTTCCAAGATTTCTTATATGCTGTTACTTACTTATGATAATAGTTTCCAATGACTTTGCGGTATTGCAAAAAATCCTTGCCATTGAGTTCTCGATAGCAAAGCCCATTGCTCTTAATTCAAATTTGGGTAGCAATAAACAACCTCAAAACGTGTAATATTTGCATTTTTCAGTGGAGGTCTGAGTAGGACACGCCTGTCCAGGCCTTTGCATTCACGTTGATCTTCACAGTTTTTTGTGTAGTATCTGCCACGAGTAAAGCTTATTCATATTGTAGATGCTTCTGTCCTTTCATTCATTAATCGATGATGTATCTACTATATAATATTTAATTTCAGAAATCCCCCTCTGGACTAAAATACCGTATGTTTGCAAAAACATTTGATACATACAATTTTTCCATGTCAAGAACATTGGCCCTTATCTTTTGTAACTTTGGAATGGAATTTACATACATTTAATCGTAACAATAAAATACCCTATTTCATCCATAGAGCAACATCATTACAATCGCAACATCTTTAAACCACGTAATTCCTATTTTCCTCTAAATATAAAGTCCTCACACGCCTCAAGTCATCACTGAGAAGAAATATACACATTATAACAATGTTGCCCTGGCATCCTTCGTAACTGGATCATACACTCATACGCATACAATTATCTTCCCATTTCTTAATTCGAAAATAATAGTATCTTCCTTATAAAATTCCGGCAGTTCTCATGGGATTACAGCTAAACAATCGATTATTCCAGAGTACACACCTTATTAAAAAAACGAACGCATCTGACCTATACAAATATGGCGGTTCTTTCTACAAGCGACAATTGCTTCATAAATATTAAACGAAATACAAAAATATTAACCGCTCATAATCAGAGGTTTATGTACTGATACCGTCACAGTTACTTACATTCATATCACAACTCAACTACGCTCCCTTCGTAAAAATATCTCTGAAACAAAGATATCGGTACACATAATCTCTACGGATAACTATCATTTTTCTCCGATTTCAAATCTCATTATTAAACTGAAAACTACGCTATTTTCTGTCTTTTTATTTTGCTTACTTTTATACTGGAGGGTTTCTGTTTTATCTTATTTAAATATTTTTCAATACATATGCACATATCAACATCGTGCATATATCCCCAAAAATCAAACAAAAAAAAACTGAAACATAACATTATTATTTACGCATACAATTGATTGGTCTTGGTTTTAGGCATTAAACGCTTGGAATAAATTCCACGCTTAATATTTTTTGAACGCATTTTATTATAAATCAAGTATAGACTGAATTCTCTTACAATTAAAACTTTTCTTTCTTTTTTTCATAGTATTTGCGCGTGGGGATAGAGGTTAACTTTAGAGCAAATATTTTGACAACGTCACCACTTACAAGATAGATCTGAAAGCCGTTTTTAACATAGGGATGTTACGGTTAACCATTTTAAAACCCGTTCTTTAAACGAGGGCATTTGAGCTGTCTATTCCGAAAGAGATACTTAACATTAGCAAGCTGCGGATGTATATCCCGAAAACCGTTCATAACATGAGTAGGTAGGGTTTGGGCAAAAACAACAACACTACAACCACCAGCACAAACAACAACAAAAAACAACTGTACTTTATCGTTTTATTTAGGGGGGCATATTTGATTTAGTTGATAAAGGTCTAAAAAATTTTGAAGTAAAAACATTTAGAAATACGCACGGAAAAACAAAACTAATTCACGCTTTCTAAAAGAAAGAAAATAAAACGAATAAAGCGTTCATCTTTTGCAAAGACGTAATTGGCATCAGCGAGCAACGGAAGAATTCTTTCGAGGAACGATCAATCAGAATGTCAGAATATTTACCAAATTTCTCTTGGTGGAGAAAACATCTTCTCCAAGAATGGAAACTCATAATTCTTCAAAATTTATTAGTACCGGTGAAAAAAAGGCTACGTACAAAGTCAGAAGCGTTTGCCACTCTACCAATAAGTTAAGCAATAAGGGATTTCAATGCTAGTTATTCTTGAATAAAATTCTGTCAACCTCGTTTTAAAAGTTCATTTTCCATAATACTCGACTGACGCAGGGGAGTGCATTTATGTAAGCGTATGGTCTTATACCAAACTCATTGCGACATGTGGGGGGGCGATATATGTAAAAATGACTAATTGATACATAACATTCGCTGCAAGATGCACCCAAGTATGTGATAGTATTAAAATATCAATCGAATATTTTTGAGAATTATACTTAAGAAAAAAAAGTAGTAGTTCGTATCATCGAGCGCTGGAGAAAAGACCGATGGAAGACAAATACTGCCGTAGACTTATTGTAAATAGGGATATCATCCAGGTTTTTGCATCGGTCTAAACGAGATTTATAGATTATATTCCGTGTAATATCTTCTTTCTCTGTTCCATATTTCATAATATTATCCGCAGTTGTTCTGAAGTCGTTGTATATATATGATCTCTCAATAAATCAAATAGAATAAGCATTCATGCGGGTGTTTATAGATGTTGCCCTTTTTATTATATCAATCATTGCTATTTTTGTTGTCGCTGTTTCAAGAGTGACAAAATTATTTTCTTGTGGGTCTCGATTGCTTGTCTACCTAGCGGAATAAAATTTTCTGCATGAAAAGAACAAGGATACTTTTGCTGAGATGTCTTGAAATTGTTATGGGAAGACTAGGCCTTGTAAGAGACATTATCCACACTTACAATTATTTCATTTAGAACTAAACTTTTCAGCTTCTGAATTGAAAGACGCAGACGGACAGAAACTCTAAGTTACATTCAGCTTAGATTATTTTATTTGCATACACGTTCACGTGATGTCAAATGGAGATATTGAGTTAATGCTTTATTTTTACCGACTTTAGAACGTAGCATCATAATATATCGGGATCGTTCGACTTGTGCTTTATTTACAGTGTTTAAGCGACCACAGAATTAAGTTTGGTTAGCAGATAAATTATCGTTATATTACCCTAAAATGATTAACGTAAAAATCCACATATATTAACGTAATCTCTGCTTCCTAGCGTATCGTCCATAATAGGTAATATTTTTCAACTAATGATTTATAAATATAAATCCAAGATAATTAATTAGACGCTCCTATATAAACTGCGTTCGAAGTTTTATATTATCATATTCGATGTACCTTTAGATCGCCTGTACTATTAATCTTCATATATGCCTTTATGGCATTGACATACTAGTGAAAAATGATATAAAATACATTTAACTGATATCCATTTTTAACAAGCGTGGGTTCCACGGCGTACCCGGCTGTGGAGAGGTTGTGTAGTAAAGCTATTGAACAAATGCGAAGCATAAAAAAGAGCATGGAAAAATAAAAGAACAAATGAACATAGGAAAATGAGGAAGAAGCAAATAACAAAATTCTCATAAATAATCACTTTAAATGTAAAAACTTCCAAAAACAACAGCAAAAATCAATACGTTACATGGAAGCGAACGCAAAACCCGAAGCTTACGGTATCACTGCTCAACGACGACGTCATCGGAATGAGATGTGTTTTTTTTTCTATTTAAACCAATTCACAAAAGAACGCTAGACGCAAGTTCGTAGTTGCATAAGTTTCTTAAAAATGAACGATTTCTTGAAAACCTCCCGTTTTTTGAACGATCATATCCATCGGAAATAATTTACCTATTTTGTCTTTCCATATAGTTTTCGACCGGGATATTCTTCCTTTCGATTATCTTATTTTGTTCCCGCTCCGATGCCGCTGAGAAATGTGTTTGGCAGATACAAACGCACACACATTTTTTGCCTTTTATATATAAGAAAAACAGGAGTACCCGGCGGTTCCTGGGTGTTATTAGGTGGTGTAAGGGAACTCCAAGATTTGTAGAAGCGCGACAGGGAAATATGGTAGTACGCAGGCAGGATCGAACCCTTAACATTCAGGAGGCGCATAAAACGTCTTAGCCGACGCACCCCTTGTGCAGAGGGAAGTCGCCCGCGTTAAAATCCAGCGTAATCAATACAAAAGAGGGGATGACTTGCGAAAATTCCGGCCCTTCCTTGTAAAAAGCGGCCTAGTTAAGAGTGAAGGAATGCATGTTTTGGACCAATTTTTTAAAAATATTTGTTGTTTGCATAATCGAGTTTTAAAACCGCACCGATCTCTAGGGTGATACATAAAACAGTCTCTCCGTAGATCATTACTATATATATATATATATATATATATATATATATATATATATATATATATATATATATATATATATATAGTAATGATCTACGAATATATATATATATATATATATATATATATATGTAACAGTCTCTCCATAGATTATATATATATATATATATATATATATATATATATATATATATATATATATATATAAAGTAATGGTCTACGGAGAGACTGTTATATATATAGACCATTACTTATATATATATATATATATATATATATATATATATATATATATATATAAGTAATGGTCTACGGAGAGACTGTTATATATATATATATATATATATATATATATATATATATATATATATATATATATATATATATATATACAAGTATCGGCCATAATATAAAGAATGGAAAAAAAGTTACAATTATTCATGTATATTTCAAAAATTAGTGCATGTATTTTTCTGAAATACTCAGAATAAACAAATAGAACCAATGTGTATAAACTAGTACCAAAAAAAAAATTACGATTCAATATTGAGAAATATTTTAGTTTAAAATTATATCTGTGGATTTATCCTGGCCAAAAGTTAAGGAACGAAGTAGAAACGTTATGTTTTTTTAAATGCAAATGTTTTAAAAAGTAAATTCATTCAATAGTTAGTGAACGTCCCTTTATTCTTTATGACCTCACTGCATCTTCGACCACAAGACTGGATTAGTTTCTTGCTAAATTCAGGATTTATCGTTTCCAACTCTTCCTTCAATAAATCCCAGAAATGATTTTGATTTTGGGGATTCCTCGTCTGTGCTCTTTCTCCAATCATTTTCCAAACATTGTCTATCAGATTCAGATCCGGACTCTGCGCTGGCCAGTCCATTACTCTTATTTCTTCTTCCTCGAGGTAACTTATCACTTTTTTCGCTTTATGGCAAAGGGGCGTTATCTTGCATAAAAATGTTTGGCTGATTAGGTGAAAGGCGTAAGCTCTAAATGACATGTTGTTGAAGGAGCTGCTTATAGGTCTCCGCATTAACCCTACCATAGATTCGAACTAGAGGGCCAACTTCTTCCGAGGATATCATACCCCAAACCAGTACACTTCCCCCTCCGAATTTAAGTGTCTTTTTAACACATTTGGAGGATACTCGTTCACCTGCTTTACGCCGTACATGCTTCTTTCCATCAGATCCAAACAAATTGAACTTGGATTCATCGCTGAAGTGAACCTTAGCCATTTGTCCATCAGTCCAGACGACATGCTCATGGGAAAACTTCAAAGGTCTATTTTTGTTCTTCTTGGAGATCAAGGGTTTAGATACTGGCACCCTGACATGCAATCCGGCAGCTGCTAACCGTCGAGAAACAGTTTTTCTAGATATATTTTTCCCAGTCTGTTCATTAAAATCACGAGAAATTGATGTCGCGGATATGAATCAGTCACTAAGAGCCTGCCTTACCATAATCCTATATTCTCTTTGAGACGTTTTAGGGGGTCTGCCGGTTTTAGGGGATGCTTCTAATGTATTTTCATTCTTATATTGAGCCATCACATGATGAACAACACTTTTTGATCTTCGAACGATATTAGAAATTGTTGAAATTGATTTATTTTCTTTGTAATTGTCTGAAATTAATTCTTTTTTACTTGGAGAAACAGAGTTTTGCGAGTCGGTGACGCCATTTTTCTTAGTTGTGCTTATCATCAGTTCGAATATTAAAAACTAGCTATTTTTATGTAAAGTTTAGTCTCTTAAAATACATTTTCTATTTCGTTCCTTAACTTTTGGCCAGGATAAATCCACAGATATAATTTAAAACTAAAATATTTCTCAATATAAAATCGTAATTTTTTGTGGTACTAGTTTATACACATTGGTTATATTTGTTTATTCTGAGTATTTCAGAAAATCCATGCACTAATTTTTGAGATATACATGAATAATTGTAAACATGTTTTCCGTTCCTTATATTATGCCGATAGTATATATACACTTGTGCCCGATATTATTCATACCCCTCGGATCTTTGAGATTTCTATAAGATTATTGCTCAAACCAGAAGGTAGACAATATTAAAGGGATTTCAAACAATAAATCAAGCATAAGCATTTAATTTAAACTCAACAAATAAATAAATTATGCAAGTTTGAAACATTATACAAAGAAAAACAATAATGGCACTAGTTCAAAATTATTCATACCTCTCTTACTAATAGTCAATAGCATGCCCTTTATTCTTAATAACTGCCTGTAACCGTTTTGGATATTTATCAACAAGGTTTTTACAAGCATCAACACTGATTTTTGACCATTCTTCAATGCAGTAGTTCTCCAAATCCCTCAAATTTCTAGGTTTCCGCTTTTTAACCTCAGTTTTCAATATGTGCCAGAGGTTTTCGATAGGGTTCAGGTCGGGACTCTGGCTAGGCCATTCCAAAACATTAATTTGATTATCCTCAAACCATTTCTTGACTATTTTGGCAGTATGTTTTGGATCATTATCCTATTGAAGGACCCAGTTTGGTCCTAAATGGAGCTTCTCCGCATCCTGTCTAATGTTTTTCTGGAGTATCTCCAAATATTGCTCCTTCTTCATGGTTCCATCTATCTTGACCAAACTACCTGGACCACTAGCCGAAAAGGAGCCCCAAAACATTAGGCTACCACCACCATGTTTCACCGTGGGTATGGTGTTCTTTGGGTTGTAAGCTTCTCCTTTCTTCCTCCAAACGTAAGAAGCATCCATATGGCCAAACAATTCAATTTTTGTTTCGTGAGTCCACAAAATACTTGAGAAAACGGACTCTGGAGAATTCACATGGTTCCTAGTAAATTTTAGACGTGCTGCAAGGTGTTTTCCGGTGTGCAATGGATTCCTTCTTGGTCTTCTTCCTTTCAGACCATTTTCATGCAGAGTCCTTTGCAATGTTTGCCTTGATATTTTTATGCCAGAAGACTCCAGATTTTCTAAAATGTCCTTAGTAGTGGTGGTTGGATTTGCATTAACACTTCTTACAATATTCCTGGTGGCTCTAGCAGACAGTTTCCTTTTCCTTCCTCTACCAATCAAGTTGTTTGTTGTGTGGTGGCTCTGGAATTTTTTGATGATGCTCTGTACTGTTGCTGTAGGGACCTCAAATTTCTTGGAAATTGACTTTTAACCTAAACCATCCTTATGTGAATTCGCAATTTTAGTCCTAAGATCATTAGTAAGCTCTTTTTTCTTCCCCATTCTAATAATTTTTATTCTTTTATTGGTTTTCAGTTGATATCATTTTAATTTCTGATAAAATGCAAAAAAACGAAATGAAATTAATCAAAGGTTGTATAAAAGCATTCAAAATAAGAATCAAACAGGAAACAAACAGTCAGAAACTCGATTAATACTGAAAAAATAAGGGGGTATGATTAATTTTGAACATTGCAGATTTTATAAATAGCTGTATATTTCTTTTATTACAAGTATCCCGAGATTTTAAGATGACGAAAATGATCAGAAGAGGTTTATTAAGAATATGTATCAATATGGACGTAAACAAAAAATTCTAACAAAGTTACACCTAATAAACTCAATTTTCAAGGGGGGGTATGAATAATATCGGGCACAACTGTATATATATATATATATATATATATATATATATATATATATATATATATATATATATATATGTACACACACACACTTCAGAAAAAAATATCCAACAATCAGCTGGTATGGAGACCTGTGATTATTAGATTTACAAGATATTACTAGCAATAATATTCTATAAGTATGATTCCACCTACATAAGAATTATTCGGTATACAAGACAGAGCAAATAAATCAAATTTCAGTCATTCAATGAATTTAAAAATTTATGACATGAAATGGTTGAGCTTCAGATAAAAGATTTTGATTATTCTATGTAAGACAAAGAACACATTAGAAATATATCTAATGTATTCTTTGTATTACATAGAATAATAAAAATCTTTTATCTGAAGCTCAACCATTTCATGTCATAAATTGATCTGAAACGGAAACATTTCACATCATACATTTTTAAATTCACTGAATGATTAAAAGTTTATATATATATATATATATATATATATATATATATATACATATATATATATATATGACTGTATATGCATATTATTAGGAGGAGGTTATAATTGCTACTTACTATCAAGGCTTGGTGCTCATTACTTGCAAGAAAATGACTGGCCACAGCAATGATGTCAAGTACACGTATTGTTACACAGAAGTATAGAGTGTGCCCGCTTTTAGATATTACTGTATTATTCTGCTAGAGAACAACTCGACACAATGGAGTGTGTAAATAACTTTACTGAACCATCTGGTTAAAGTTATATATCAAATGCAGCAGCAAGCCGTGTGAACATGTACCATAAAGAGCGCTTAGAAATAAGCCATCCAGAATCGGCTCCAATTATCAGATCGCCATAGCTACGTGCTTAACCTGAGAGAGTGTTATGAGACAAGAAGAATAAACAAGCAACGTTATTAGAAGTTAATTCCAAAACGATTCTGGGGTAAACGGTTCTAGAAGTGAAACGATAACGATACACGAAGATATTATTAAAACAAACTTAAATATTCTATCATTCTGGTATTTATAGGAGGAATTACACTTATGAACATTAGTTTAAAACCTACCGCGAAAATATAGACGGTGAACTAAGTGCAAGTAGTATTAAAACGACTTGATTAAAAGGGTAGTTAGGATCGAAATATATATATATATATATATATATATATATATATATATATCTCAGTTGGATTATATGAGTCAGTGGCGGAATGTTTAGCAGCAGCTAGTACTCTCCATCCACATCTTCAATTCACTGATTAGAATATATATATATATATATATACATATATATATATATATATATATATATATATATATATATATATACAAGTGTATGTGTCAGTGTTTATAACATTATAAAGGTGTATAATATACTAATATTTATTTTATGTAGGTTATCATTTCTTTAGTGATACTTTGTATGCGTGTATAATATTTTATTGCGTTAACTTGACGAGAAATGCAAGACAGGTACCAAAATATAAATATTTCACATTGAAAATTATTGTTAACATTGGATGTATGGAGCGATGACAAATTATTGTCAGCAACTATTTCTATTTCTATTATATTTTAAATATTATCCGGTTAATTATCGTTAAATTCTTTTGATGTAAATCCCTAGACCCCCCCCCCAAAAAAAAGAATTCACGTATTTCATCGGCATTTTTTACTTGTTTTATTACTCATCAATTCTGTCGTAGTTGTTGCTACACTGTTCATCAATTGATTGCTCTATTAGTACACCGTTGACGGATTGGATTTACCCAATATTACTCGTACACAAGTATTGAACATATATTAGACAAATCAAAATAAGTAACCCCTGGTAAACACGCAACTTTTCCATAACTGTTTCACACACGTAAACAGACACACACACACCCACGCACACACACACACACACAAACACACACAAACACACACAAACACACACACACACACACACATATATATATATATATATATATATATATATATATATATATATATATATATATATATATATATATGGAACGTCTGATTTATTCAAAATCGATAAAGTAGAAATTTACAATCCCGTTTTCTGTGAAATTTTATAATAGTGAATGTTTATCATCTAACTGTGTTTTTAAATATCAAAAAGTAAATATTACCTTATTAAAAAAAAACACTTTTATTCATCGGAGAAAATTTCCCATTTTATCCGAGCCGATTAGCGCATATACTTCCGGTTTACAATTTTGACATGACGAAACATAACGAGACTGGCAATAATCCACTTTTTTTGAAATCGTTAAAATAGTAACACATCAATCATTATTAAATAAAATAAAAATATTTTCAGTAAATGCGGAACTATTTGCGTTGATGACTTACGATTTACAATATTTCAATATCTGTTTACAAACTTTTCTCCCCTGAAGGCCCATCTCACGTTCGTATATAACAAAAAAAAATTTTTTTTGTAGATTTCGGTGTGCTAAAAACGAAACTGTAAACCATGTGTGTCGCAAAAAATACTTTACATGATATGAGGAATTTACTTTTCCGAAAAATTGGTGATCACTTTTCCATGTAAATTTAACTTAACATGAGCAGTCACTTTCTTGCTACCTAAGAGAGGGGGCATTTTCTTTCGTGTTTATTGCATATCAGGTTTTTTTGACAAGGCTGTTTAGTACGCGAGTGCATATTTACCATCCTTCGTTTATGCTCGCGCGTACCGTAAACGATGACTAGGGCTGTGAAATGGAAAATAGTCTCAGAATTCAGGGGTTATTACCATGCAAAAGAAATCAAACAAAAATAAACACACAAAAGATGCCGCTCTCTCACGTGGCCGCAAAGTGGGTGCTCATTCCAAGTTACCTTTACATCGCAAAGTGATCACCCACTTTTCGAAAAAATAATTTCATCATATCATGAAAACTACTTTTTTGTGGCGGAAACGTTTGCAGATTCGTTTTCAGAACACCGAAATTAATCTACAAAGCATTATATTCTAATATACAAACGTGAGAGAGGTTTTAAATTAAAATAATACCGGATTGGGGGGGTAAATTGGCCGTTTAGTTGTACATATATTGTTATATAGTGATTATTATTAGTATTATTAGACTATACCACTTGTGCGCGTATGTTACGTGAGTTCTTATTAGTAATGATATGACTCTTAGTGAGAGTTCTTGTCTTATTACATATGATGTTGTATCTTAGAGAGAGAGATGTTGTTGTAATGACATTTTATAACACAGACATATAATAACAATACAATTTACCTTTTTGTAGAAATCACAAACACAATGATGAGCTTTATCCAAAACACTTGATGAATTTATTTAATACGACCGGTCGGGATTTCCTCATTAAGAACTCAAAGTTTCACATCTTAGTTTCTGAAGTGACGTCTCGCTTCAGACGTCCGCCTGTCTCTGTCTCCCCTGACTGTCTCTCCTGACTGTCCCTCTGACTGTCTCTGACTCTCTCTACGACCAACTAACTCCCACCTCCTATATTGAGAAATCCATGCATCCCGGCCACGTGAGCAAAATTCACGTGTTTCAACATGCGCGACTTTGCACGTTTTCGACATTGATTTCCCAATAATCTATTTTTCTTGTGTTGTTTCCACAAACGAATTTAACCTACATATCTAATTTATTTAACTCATATTTTATTATCCACATTCTTTTAACAATTTAATAGTTTATTTATTATTTATTTCATCCGAATTTACAATTTACTGGACATTCCATTTAAACCTATTGTTCTTTAAAACTTATGTCCAGGGTTCGATTTATGCTTTCTCTTATTTTCATTTTAACTAATCTCTCTATTTTTATACTTACATGAACAGGGGACAGCCCTTATCATGTAACATCCCTCCCTTCCATATTTCACAACAAAAATGTATGCTTTTTTAACTTTAGTACAGTTTTTATTTTTACATCTACACAACCACACGGCTAGAAAGATCAGGCTAAAAAAACACACACAAAAAAAAACTCTTTCCGTCAGCCCTTCACAGCCGACTTCACAATTATTTATTTTTTTATAAGATCAGGACCTTTCTGATCTAAGTGGCATTTACTTTTTTTGGGTGTAGGATATTTACCTATGATACACATCAGCTATTTTCCGAGCCACCCATATGCCGCAGACTAGAGGTTTTCATCTTTCTCGAAATGGACGACTTCCTTCGTCTCAAAAGTGTTCTGATCTCTCTTTCCGCATGGTTAGTCTTATCAAGTATGGGTTTGTTTTTTTTTATTCTATAACTATCTCATACGGGGCATACCAAAGCTCATATACTTAAATCTTTGTGGTTGGCTTCAGAAGTTTAAGATATACCTTTTTTTCCTCTCATACGGATTCACTCGGATTTCCTTGCTTGGATTCTGGAAACTTCGACGAGGATTTAGAAATATCACCCCTAACTAACTAACACGTTTCCTGCGACCAACAACTTAATTGCGCCTAAATTCTATCTAATTGCCCGTTTTTTGTGATTTTTCTTTCCTCTCACCAGAGCCCTCAAGATCCAGCAGATATATCCCACATTCATGCGTCTCTAAAAAAAATACAAGGTTATATCTTTCTTACGTAATCTACGGCATATTTTTGCCTGTCTCTTACTTCATTAAGCTATATGTGATTGCCTCGGGACTACCTCTCATCGGTTTACTGCTCCCCTTAAAATTTTTCGTATTCTTTCCAACGCCTGTTTATTAACTAAGCCAAGACTTACTACTTTGCTTGGAGTCGTTACGTGCAACCAGCTTATTTTAAGCACTTAATTAACCAGGTTCCCAAATTTTTCGTATATGGGCACTTCTTGTGCTTATCAATCCCTACCAAGTCACTTTTCTTGGAGAAAAATGTTTAGGATCTCTAAAAAAACAACAAAACCAAATGCTAAAACAAAACATTTTTCTCACGGCTTATCACATCTAAAAACTCTCCAAATACCCGTTTACCTAATTTTAATTCTTGTCCCCCTTCTAAAATTCTAACTGAATCTGTAAGCCAACCATACGTCTTAACTTATTTTCTACTATATCATTTTAATCTAATGTATATTTACGGATAACTTTGAATTCTTGCTGTGAAAATCATAACATTACATACATAAGACACTTTACAATATTTGTTCAACATCATAAAAACATTTAAAAAAAAATACCTTAATACATTTAAACATTTTGCAACAGTTATCACTTTTTTTTAACAACAAAAAAAATCATCTGTAACAAACAACACTTCAACAGTCTGTCCATAACAATTGTCCCTTTTTTTTCAAAAACAAAATAAATGAACACGCAAAAGCCGAAAAGTTCACTATGAACACAAAATGCATTTTCAAACAATTTAAACGCTGTCTAAGAAAGTAATGCGACCTTTGAAAAATTCCTGTTTTGATTGACAGATTTAATTCAACAATTCGTCCAAACAATTTCATATTGACACAGATTTTCTAATGACACTTCTACAAATTTCAAAACAATAATGGATTACACAATCTCTGCATTCGCGTGTATGTGTGTGTGTTTTTTTTTTAACAGACCAATTCATTTATCAATGAATTACGCATGGTGACTTGTTTACTATTTTTTCCATTACTACGAATTTCTTTTTACGGCATATCGGCCTTTTCTTCTTTTTCTTTTTGATATTTCTTGTATCTTTTGTTCTCTGTGTGCGTGTATGTTCAATTTTTTTTTCATTTTTTTTCTTCGCATTTCTGTGATCGTGTAATTTTTTTTCTTTTTCCGTGGTATTATTTATTTATTATTTTTTTTTATTATGTTGGACCCTTTTAAAACGTTGTGTTTCTTTTTCTTTTTCGAATTCTGTGATCGTGTGATTTTTTCTTTTTCCGTGGTATTATTTATTTATTTTTAAAAATTATGTTGGACCCCTTTAAAACGTTGTGTTTTTTTTTCTTTTTTTTCGTGGTATCGACCCCAGGTTCGGTTTCTGCATCGCTGATGCAAAAGGTTCACGAACACCAAATTGAGAGTTGTTATATAGTGATTATTATTAGTATTATTAGACTATACCACTTGTGCGCGTATGTTACGTGAGTTCTTATTGGTAATGATATGACTCTTAGTGAGAGTTCTTGTCTTATTACATATGATGTTGTATCTTAGAGAGAGAGATGTTGTTGTAATGACATTTTATAACACAGACATATAATAACAATACAATTTACCTTTTTGTAGAAATCACAAACACAAAGATGAGCTTTATCCAAAACACTTGATGAATTTATTTAATACGACCGGTCGGGATTTCCTCATTAAGAACTCAAAGTTTCACATCTTAGTTTCTGAAGTGACGTCTCGCTTCAGACGTCCGCCTGTCTCTGTCTCCCCTGACTGTCTCTCCTGACTGTCCCTCTGACTGTCTCTGACTCTCTCTACGACCAACTAACTCCCACCTCCTATATTGAGAAATCCATGCATCCCGGCCACGTGAGCAAAATTCACGTGTTTCAACATGCGCGACTTTGCACGTTTTCGACATTGATTTCCCAATAACCTATTTTTCTTGTGTTGTTTCCACAAACGAATTTAACCTACATATCTAATTTATTTAACTCATATTTTATTATCCACATTCTTTTAACAATTGAATAGTTTATTTATTATTTATTTCATCCGAATTTACAATTTACTGGACATTCCATTTAAACCTATTGTTCTTTAAAACTTATGTCCAGGGTTCGATTTATGCTTTCTCTTATTTTCATTTCAACTAATCCCTCTATTTTTATACTTCCATGAACAGGGGACAGCCCTTATCATGTAACAATATTCTCACATACATAAAGTCGTCACCCATACCGAGCAAAAGTTTGTTTACATGTTTTACACCTTTTAAATTGATGAAATATAATAACATACGTATTGAAAATGTGATTATGGGCTTAACAAATTAAAAAAAATAAACTGCAAGATTAGGTTTTAAAATGATTACATGTCTTACATTTTATTTAAGATGAAAAACATTGACCAATAAAAATGAAATTTTCGCTTCTTTTGTAGTTTTGGTGCCGTGTTGAAATATATGGTCATTATTTGGAAAACCATTCTTACGGGGGGTGTTTTCTAACTATTTTGTGCTTCCACCTTACATTTATTAGATATTTAAAAATATATGTAACCATAGTACGGTTACCATCTGCCATCGTATGCCGGCAGGAAATATATCTCCTGTAAAATTAAACCACATTTTGGTGCTCATGCATTTTTGATATCACGCTATTTTAACATATTCTTTTGGTTAGATTACACTTTTACGATATATTTTTTTTAATTGTTACTATCCTTCCTATGTTACGAATGGCTTTCAAAATGTTAACAGTGTTATGTCAGCAGAGTAACAAAAATACAGAAGTACTCAAAATTTTATTTTTATTACTAAAACTACAAATTGTTAGGTGAACGTACAGTTTATTATGCATTTTTAGTATCGTGCTGAAATAATAATTGTTTTTTTACAAATTTTTATGGTTTACATTGGCGAGCGGAGGGTGTTTTGTATATATACTGTGCTTTCAGCTGCAGCTAACAATTTATTATTAAACAATTATAAAAAGGCAGAATTGCCGTTTAGTTGCACAAATAGCCTCCAACACTGTTATCAAACTAGGGGCCCGTTGAGTCGACACCGGTGTACATATATCGTAAACAAAAAGTTTGTTTATATTTACGTGATTATTGAAAATATACTCCTGTGATTAAGATTTAATTAAAATTAACAACGTTGTTTAACAAATAAAACAGAGAAATAATGAAAGATGAAGTGTTAAAATGATTAAATGTGTTTTATTTTAATAATTTAAAAAAAAAACATTAAAACAGTATAAATAAAATGTTGGTTTTGTTCTCGAAGAAAAATAATGAAAGATGAAGTTAAATATTGCATTATTGTAGAGACGCATTATTATATGCATCCAAGTACAACATAAAATGTAAAATCAAACCAAAATCTGATTTGTATTGTTCAATGTTTTAAATTTTTAATTATAAAATAAAAGTTTTACGTTATGAAATAAAACACATTTAATCATTTCAAAACTTCATTTTTCATTTCTTTTGTATTTGTTAAACAACGTATTATTGTATTATTTAATGTTTTAAATGTTTAATTATAAAACATATAATAAATTATAAAATTAAACACATTTAATCCTTTCATTTGTGAGACAATGTGTTAATCTAAAATAAATTATACGTAATCAAACTTCTTGATAAATTCCGGTGACGACCCAACGTGTCACATTTTTGATAACAGGGTTGTAGGCTATTTGGAGAACTAAACGAAAAATTTGCCCCAAAAAATTATTGTGAAATTATACGTCAATCGATTGTTGGGGCTTTGCTTTTTACCAGAAACTTTTAGGTTAAAGCTTTCTTTTTTCCAGAAAACTTTAACAATGAAAATACACTTTATTTTACAAGAAATTGATTTTTATTAAAAAATATGAATGCTTTTCCTTCATTAAAGAAATGTTTCGTATCGCTTTTTTTTGAAAGGTGCCAAATATGAGACTATGTTTCGTTGTTCTTATTTCGTGTTCTTGTTTAGATGACGACATATTTGTTGTTGTTGATATTTTAAGATTCTTAGTGTGTTCATGTGACTGACATGTTGCTGGACGCTAGATATTATATATATTCATTCTGAGTGGTCATATTGACTTGTGATGTTCATGTTTGTGGAGATAGCATATCGGACACATAAACAGGATATATATATATAGAGAGAGACAGTTCTGTATATATATATATATATATATTTATATATATATATATATATATAATATACAATGTACATGTTACTACAAGAGCACCCATCCTGTCATTCAACTAGAATAGATTTTTGAATATCTTGATAGATAGACCGAGGGATGCGTCTGACATTTACGTTTGGACAGTTGTACATATAATATAAACACATTACCTTTCTCGCTGTAATGATGAACACAGAAAGACGGCAGTTATAAAAACATGAATACCATTTATTCTTCCTTCGAACGGTCGCATATGATTTTATATCTCAGGGATTCAAAGTTGTTGCATGGTTATCTCTAAAAGCGTCTCGTTTCCTAGAGGGTGCTTTGACTACTTCTTCTGGCTTCTCTGATCTGACTTCCCCTAACTTACTTCGAACTCTTTCCTATATTGAGAAATCACACGTATGTCCGGACAACGTGACCATAACTCACGTGCTATCCACATGTGCGATTTGCACGTTTTTGAAACCATTTCTGACGACCAGGAAATGTCCCATTCTTTTTGTTGTTTTACAAAGGAATTTAACCTACTTGTCTTATTCTGCAACCCATATTTTATTATGCATTTTTTTCTAATAATGTGGATAGTTTCCAACAAAATGTGTATTTATCAAATATTTTAACACACTCAACAATTTACTGGATATTCGATTTATAATAATATTCTGTGTTTATTTTAACTTATGATTGGAATTCCAAGTCTAGCTTCGCAAGTTCGAATCCTTGACTATCCTATAAAATATTTACATTTAACTAAGTCCTATTCTTTCACTACATGAAAAGCGGATAGCCCTTATCATGTAACATGCCTTCCTATCATTTAAAACAAAATGCACGCATTTTTAAATTTTAGTACATTTTTTATATAACGACTAGGCTAAGAAATTTCAGACACCATAAAACAAAAACGAAACATGTTACTTTCCAAGTCTGCCCTTTTCCAACTGACTTCATAATTTTATTTTTTTTTTTTTAGACCAGACTCTCTATCTGATCTCCCTTGCATATTCTTTTTGGGTGGAGGGTAGTATCTCGTAAACTCACGTTAGCTGCTTCATCCAGTCACATTTATGCCGTAAACTGAGGTCTCATTTTACCTCTTCATGAAATCGACGACTCTTCGTCCAAATGTGTCTTTGATCCTTTCTTCCGTATAGTTCTTCTATTAATTAGAGCTTTGTTTTCGTTTTGTAACTAACCTATATGTTTGGGGCATTCTCAGAGCTCATTTATCTTTTTGGTTGGCTTCCAAAATTTAAGATATACCTTTCATCCACTGATTCGCTCGGATTTCCTTGCTTGGACCCTTGGAACTTTATGAAGACCTAGAAAATATCAGCCTTATCTAATTAATACCTTTTGTGTTAAAATTTTGCGTAAAAATTCTTATTTGCGCACTAAATTCTATCTAATGGCCCACTTTTTGTGATTTTACTTTTATCTCATAAGAGTTTCTAAGATCCAGCAGAGATAGCCCACATTCCTGCGTCTCTAAAAAATACAAGGTTATATCTTCATACGTACTTACGGTATATTTTACTTTTCTCTCACTTCATTATGCTATATGTGATTAGCCTTCGGGCTCTCGTAGCCCTTTTTTCATAAGGATCCTCGTATCCTTCCAACGCCTGCCTTTTTAAATTATCGTGCCGGGACTTATCCTCTGCTCGAAACCATTACATGCAGCATGCTTTAAAAACACAGAATATCGCAGGTTCCCATCTTTATTTTTCTAATTAAGGATACCTCTAGTGCTTATCATATCCCTACCAAGTTACTCTTCTTGGGAAAAATGTTATGGGCATCATGAAAAAAACAAAAGCCAATTATCAAAAAAATCTTCCTTTCGGCTTGTCACATCTGAGCACTCTCAAAATACCCGTTTACGTAATTTATTTTGTCCCCTCTCTAAAAGTGTAACAGCTTTCCAAGCCACCCATTCGTCTAAATTATTGTTTCATATTTTACTTATTTTCCTATTACTTGTTTCGTTTGATTATAATGTATATTTAATTAAAACTTTCAATTCCTGATGTGAAAGAAAATAACACATACATTAAACACAATTTACAATATTTGTTCAACATAACAATTTTAAAACAAAATGCATCATTAATACATTTACCTATGATTTAAAAAAATCTTACAATTATAACTTTAAAAAAAACATTTTTCGTAACAACAACAACAACAACAACAACAAATTCTTAAAAAATAACTGGAACATACTGAGAAAAAACATAGCTATTTTTTCTTTTAAGTATCTATATGGAGTCAATATTAAAAATTGCCCCTTTTTTCAAAAATAAAACAATTAAAACACACAAAAGTCGAAAAGTTCAACTATGAACACATAATTGATTTTCATTTAAGCGTATTTCATTCTACTTTATAACACAAGATTTTAAAAGTACCTTTGACTTTGACACAAAATTATTACAAATGATTGACAGATTAAATCCAACAATCCTTCCACACGATTTTATACTGACACAAATTTTCTAACTGACATTCCATACAAATTTCAAAACAATTATGGCTGACCTAAATCTCTCCATTTGTGTGTATGTGTGTATATGTATCTTTTTAAAACAAAACAATTCATTTCAATGAATTATGGACGGTGACTTGTTCTCACAACTGTTTATTTATTTTTTCATTCCTTACTAAGGTTTTCTTTTGAGGCATAACGGCGTTTTAAAAAAAATCTTGTATACTTTTGTTCCATTGTATGTATATATGTGTTCAATTTTTTTCTTCTTTTTTCATTCACCTCTACTATTTTTTACGGCATATTGCCCTTTTCTCTAATTCTCTTGTATAATTTTGTCCATTATGTGTATGTGTCTGTTCATTTTTTCTTATTGCTTTTATTTTTTTCTTTAATACTGCTTATGTGTGATCGTCTAGTTGTAATGGACGCTTACGTTGTGTAACCGTGTTAAGGCCAAGTTGGATTTGTTTTTAATTAATTCCTGTTAAATAAAAGAGGTCCGGCATCCAAATTACAAATATATTTATAATAGGTGTTATTAAGATGACGTGTGTATACTTCTTTTTTTTTTGCAAACACACCCCTGCTTGAGTGGACTAGTCACGTTCACCAAATATGTATATAAATTGCATATGGGTGTTATTTTTGATGTACCAAATATGAGACTATGTTTCGTTGTTCTTATTTCGTGTTCTTGTTTAGATGACGACATATATTTGTTGTTGTTCATGTTTTAAGAATCTTAGTCTGTTCATGTGACTGATCATGTTGCTGGATGCTAGATATTATATATATTCATTCTGAGTGTTCATATTGTCTTATGATGTTCATGTTTGTGGAGATAACATATTGGAGACATAAACATAAAGAGAGAGACAGTGCTGTATATATAATAGACAGTGTACGTGTTACTATAAGAGCCCCAAACCTGTAATTCAACTAGAAGAGATTTTTTAATATCTTGATTAACAGACCGAGAGGTGCGTTTTGAGAGTTGTACATATAATATAAACACGTTACCTTTATCGCCATAATGATGAACACAGAAAGACGGCAATTAAAAAAAACGTGATGATTATTCATTCTTCCTTCGACCGGTCGCACATGATTTTATATTTCAGGGATTCAAAGTCGTTACATGGTTATCTCTAAAACTTCTCGCTTTCTAAAGGGTGCTTTGACTACTTCTTCTGGCTTCTCTGATCTGACTTCCCCTAACTTCAAACTCTTTCCTATATTGAGAAATCACACGTATACCTGGTCAACGTGACCATAACTCACGTGTTGTCAACGTGCCCGATTTGCACGTTTTTGAAATCATTTCTGACGACCAGGAAATGTCCCATTCTCTTTGTTGTTTTACAAAGGAATTTAACCTACTTGTCTAATTCTGCAACCCATATTTTATTATGCATTCATTTTAATAATGTGAATAGTTTCCAGCCAAAATGTGTATTTATTAAATATTTTAACAGAATCAACAATTTACCGGACATTCGATTTATAATAACATTCTGTGTTTATTTTAACTTATGATTGAAATTCTCACTTCCAAGTCAAGCTTCGCAATCCTTGACTATCCTATTTCATATTTACATTTAACTAATTCCCTATATTTTACTTACATAAAAAGGGGACATACCTTATCATGTAACTGAAAGTTTTAGGTTACATACAGATACGTTTCTTCAACGAAAACCGTTATTTTCTTTAGCGATTCTTACCATGAGGAAGGGATAGTGTTTTTAACTAACAATTAACTACAACAAAAAGTCTAAACATAGGGAGAACTGCGGTAGTCATTCCAAAAAGCAATTTTTAATATGGCGTCCTTAATATGATAATATGATACTTTTCCATTACACCAAATTTACCCACAGCAACGCGTGGCAGGTACAGCTAGTATATATATATATATATATATATATATATATATATATATATATATATATATATATATATATATATATATATATAGTGCAGGGTGCCACGATTAACACCGATTGAGATATTAAAAGTAAGCAACAGAAGCCATCTCTGGCTTCATTAGCAAGGTCCTAATCCATTCGGCCACGCTTAACTGCGAGAAATACTATGTAAATTTAAACATTTATTTAAAAAAAAGTTTAACGTCTAACAAAGTTATCTAAGCATTATATGATTATCTGCACAAGAGATCTAAATTGACCGACTTTTATTTCAACTGAAAGTGCTCAATAATAGGAAACGAGTTTCTGAAGTGACTGACATTAATTATTTACTATAAAAATTATTATTAATACATGATGTAAATTAAAATTTAAACATTTTAGTTTTAGTCAAAAAAATTCAATTTGTTTTTAGCCATTAGTCAATTTGATTTAAATGAATGACTCTTTTCTTATTCTTTCTTTGATTTCAATACAGGGCTCTTTAAAGATGAAAAGTAATTAGCAAAGTGATAGTCTATAAATTTAATTTGTTATCCAATTAATTAAAAACGAAATTTTGAGAGGAAACACAATAAACCAAATTTGATGAAAGCTCTTTTATTAAACTGATTTACCACTCTAGTTCAGATTTATGGTCAGTGAGCAACATATCTTTAATTTCTTTCGTCATAAAGAAGTGATATTCCACTGTTGTGAATGCTTGACTCTGTTGACAATTAGTTCCTGGACCTCAAAGATGTGCATACATTAATTTCAATAACTTTTGACATCACTAATTATTCAAGTTATCCTATCAAATTTAACAGCACTCAAAAATAAATAACTCTGATTTCATCGATTTGGAAATCCAATTAATTCTGTTGGTTAAACCTTCCGTGATACGCCTGGATAATAAGCATTTGAAAAAAAAAAACACCCTGATCTTTTATATTAATTTGAGTTTATTGAGAATCTGCTTACGTTACGGCACTAGTAGGACTATTTCTATTTAAGAAACTTTATGGTGAATTGAAGTCTTTCCAGGGTGTTTTGTAGCGGTAATGCTTCAAAGCCCACAAGTACCAGACAAACAGAATATTATAAATCTATCAAGAAGTATCATGCCGTCTTCAATAATCCCGGCCTTTCTATATCTATTGAATTTTATAAGACTACATTTAACTTTTAAGATATTTTTATATAACCTTAACTTCACATAATATAACTCTTTCCACAAATCAAATATGACATTGTGCTATGTTAAAAAAATAGAAATCATGAAAATGAAATACATACATCTACAGTACATTCTGCCACACATATAGAAAAAAAGTAATCGAAGAAAACTGTATTGTATTAATGCGTTAAGGAATCCAGTGTATACAGAGAAATTGAATACATCCAAAGCGATTAAAATTTAAAAAGAATAACAGCTTAAATGATGAAACCACACATAACATGGATCTACATCAAACAGGCATATCAAATCCCTCAATATAATATGAACCGCCAGACGAATCACAACCATTTAAGCGAATGTGTCGGGTTCAGGCGAAAAAAAAATGTATCTGGTTGACCCTCACGTTTAGAACAAATGTACAAAACAGACACACTTAATTTTTTTTTGTAGATTGTAATAAAATACTTTAAATATTAACACAGGTATAGTTCTATATTAAATAAAACTCGTAAAGATTTCTATACTTAAATATGCCCAATTAATGAACTTTTTGTGCTTGAAAATCCCGAAATAATTTTCATTAGGGAGTAACATTTTATTACATATAATAATTATTACTTATATCGCCTGAAACGGTCTCCAACTACTTGTAATTTACTGACCGATACATCCTTCTGAATGTATTAATGCGTACCTGAAACAAATAATATATATATATATATATATATATATATATATGGGTACGTGTGTGTGAGTGTGTGTATGCGTATGCCTGTATGTTTGTGCGCGTGTGATATTTTGTGTGTAATATAATACCGTCATTTACATTGTTCTCTGCCCATTAATGGCAACTATATTCTCACCAATTATTGCAATTGTTCACTTTCTTTAATGAGTCAAAGGACACAGACATTTTCCCTCTCGGGGGTAACGCGTAGATTAATTACCGCGATGTTTCAAAAGGAAGTCAGTGTTAATGTTCAGCAAAGTAGTGTCTAAGTTAACTAGCGGATGGTCACTTACCATATTTTACCAGAAAAAATGCATGCATATAAAAAAAAAAGATATTCGTCGAACAATTTAAGTAAATTAGTGCCTTATGGTAAACTATATCAAATATAATATTATGTCACCGGCTTAAAAAGTTTTGTTAACACATATTTACTAAAATATAAATGAGCAAAAAAGAAAAAAAAGAATAGTATATATATATATATATATATATATATATATATATATATATATATCGATAGATGATTAAAAGTTAGTCAGTATTTACATGTATAGACATATAAGTATATTGACGTGGTATTAACAGTTGCCATTAAACTTCTGTCAAACAACTAATATGAATTTTGACAAGCTCCTTCTACTGCATATATTTTTCACTGTAATCTCTGAACGTTTATCCCAAGCAATGGATAAGGGAAAGGAAGGGTAGTATCCCTTGATATATTAAATGCTTTTGACAGGGTATGGCACGATGGGCTTCTGCTGAAAATAATGTCCTATGGTATTACTGGGTGAATGCTTAGCATAATTAGACCCTTCTTAAACGAGAGAAGAGCCCAGGTTGTCCTCTATGAGCGTACGTCAAAAAATTTGATATAAATGCGGGTGTGCCTCAGGGATCGATTATTGGACCTTTGTTTTTTCTGGTATTCATAATTTACTTACCTGATAAAATTGTCTCTGATATGGGTATATTTACGACGCCACCACGCTCTATACAGGCACGCGGGAAAAACTAATGAGCTCATATCAAAGGTAATGGTCGACAACCATCTGCTACTAGTCTCTCGCTCCTTTCACAGGGTCCCAAAGAGAGTAGCCAACCTAATAGGTCCTGAACTGTCATGCAAATTTCAGTCCCTGTCCAACCGACGTAATGTTGCATCCATCCGCCTGTTTTACAAGTATTTTCATTGTAGATGCTCTGACGAACTACACACTCTTGCACTCCCTCGATAAAAAACCCGACACACCCAACATGCAGCGAAGTCCCACCACTACACAGTTGAGATCCCTAAATGTAAGAAAGCCTTTTCCTCTAATAGTTTTTTCCCAGAACTGCAGGACTTTGGAATTCTCTTCCGGTTTCCTGCTTCCCCACTGTACTGACATGCAGAAGTTCAAGTGTAATGTGATCATACATCTTGTAGTTCAACTCCCTACATAGTTCCCCTCCAACTTACGTCCCTGATAGAAGGCGCCTACATCAAAATGGCAACGTGTCTTGTTTGGGGTGAAAATGTAATTTTAAAAAATAGAGAAAATCACTTAATACTTAATCAATCATCACTGCTGTTAGCAAAATTCGAACCTAGTCGAAAACAACTCTGACATAAAAAAAATCGGCCAAGAACCAATTAAAAGGCGTGCCCCATTTCTGAATAGAGTTTATATAGAATTTCAAATGTTTCGACCAACATTTTACTGAGTAATTTTGTAGAGACAGCTGAGGTAATTTTTAAAAAACTTTGATGCCAATTTTGACCCCTTAACATTTATTGTTTTTGGAGTCGTATAAAATGAAAATGTTTGATCCATGCCCAAGTAACCTACATAAAAATTTCAAATGTTTAGATCTAAAATCGGCGGAGGATTTCGGCGGGGATTCAGAGGTTAAACCGTCGAAAGTTGACCCCATTTTTCAGCTATATTTCTGGCCTAAAACCGATTTAATATATTTTTCCAAGACTTAATACACCTTGTATCAAATATTGAGTCTTTAGACTGAGAATTAACAGAGTAGTTTTTTTTAGGGAAATGCACACACAGAGACACACACGCAGCGAAAAATACTATATATTTATAGATATTTATAGAACAAAAGTATATATACACACACAGACATACACACACACACACACATATATATATATATATATATATATATATATATATATATATATATATATGTATGTATGTATATATAGTAAAAACTCCGGGATACGGCAGAAACTATTAGTAGGAAAAATACAGTATAGTATATAATACACATATATATGATAAAATGATAAACTAAATAACGCCATACGACAAGGTAAATATCGTGACCAGGATGCCCAAATACATCGTATTCCACCTCATAACCTAAAAATAACCGAATCCTATAGCTACCGTATCCCGGGTTGCTAATGTATACAACATTTATATAGTGTTTTGTGCATTACATTACTTGCGTCTAACTGAATATCCGCAATCCTTGAATTAAAACATATTAATATAAAATATTTTCCCATACTGCGCACTCCTAATCTAATATATATATATATATATATATATATATATATATATATATATATATATATATATATATATATATTAATATATATATATATGTATATGTATATATATATATATATATATATTGACTACTTCATTTAATCACATAAATTAATATACGAAATTATAAATTTATCCGTAAACTTTAAGTATTTACTTCAACAGTGCTCAATACGTAGGTTGAGTTAGGTAGTAAGTTATGAAATATATATGGCAATTAAGCTACACAGAATATTCCGCGTTTCATCCACGCTAAGAATCATCAGGCGTATGCGAGGAGTTGTGGTTGTCTCTCCTTTTTATACACGCACAATTTATATACGCATGTATATAAAAACGCGAGAAAACCACAACTCCTCGCATAAGCCTGATGAATCCCAGCGGGGATGAAACGCGGAATATTCTGTGTAGCTTAATTGGCATATATATTTTATAACATTATATATATATATATATATATATATATATATGTATATGTATATGTATATATATATATATATATACATATATATATATATATTGGTCCATAATTTTATAAAACACTTAATAAATACTGATCGATATATTATTAAGGACGAATTAATGTTTCAAAAACATATATTAGAAAAAAAAAGAGCTGTACAGAAGGAGTTAGTTAGAAAAAGATCAATAATGACATCTTTCGGTCGACACTTTTCAAAGTGAACGTCGGGAAAAAAGGGGATCAACATCATTCTTAAACATGGACAGAAATTATGAGCGAGGGTAGGGAAAAATTAGTATGGGTGAAAAAGAAAAGTAAGTTTACGTCAAGCATACATGTGGCAACAAAAGGAACAGAGCAATAATTTGGAATGATTGGTGTTCGATGAAATTGTTTACTTTTTTATCTTAAAATATTGCAGCATTAAACATTGTTTATATATTGTTAAATAGAATTAAAAATGTAATGCTGCAATGTTTTAAGTTATAAGTTTATTATATTTTTGACTGGAATATACTGTCCTTTAAGTTTCCAGTTTTAACAACTAGTCATTTACTTTTCCATGTTTAAGCTTATCTATATTACTTTTCATGTTTTAATTTTTCCATTGTAATTCATTATTTTTTTAGACTTTCAATAGATTCCTTTGTTCTTTTTTTTTTAATTTCAGTTTCGTTTTGCTCCCATAACATTATACACATATGTAACAACAATGTGCAACACTCACCAGCTTCAAAAAAATACACCAATTATCTCCCTTTATTTTTTTCATTCGGTCTGTTTTACTTGTTAATTCTCTTTTTGCGGCAGCACTGAATAAGTAGCAACATAATTCGGTGAAGGGACGTAATTGCAATTTAAACAAACAAAAAATAATCATGAAAAACGTCGCTCAATCCCTTACGTTTTTAGCGATGTTGAACACCACTGAATTCATCATATTTGTTTTACTGAACGAAAATTGAGATTTCTTTTCACAATATAGCTGAGAAGGAGATCTTTAAATTATTTAAATTTGGTCGAAAAATCAGTGAGAAGTTAAGCTTTAAATCAGTTTTAAATAAATAAAACAACCACTTAACCATTTTTAATATATATATATATATATATATATATATATATATACTTTACAAATTCCCGCATAAAATATCTGTCAAACGTAAAATTGGTTTAAACTTTAATTATGTAATGAATTAGTTAATGAATTATGTGGCTCATATTACCTATTAATTTATATACATTTTATATTTGATCAAAAGAAACTTAACTTTTTCTTTTGTCCTATGTTTAATGATTACAACAATGATTGTTTGAAATAGATAGCATGGTATGAAATCTTATTCGGCATGATTTCATGAAATGTATTTAGAATGTATTCCCTCGGAAAACATAGGCTTTACTTATTTTATGTCGCCGAGTTCCTGTTGCATTGCTCGTGTTTCGTTCAAGGAACAAAGTCAGTGTTCAGGATATCGTATCGTGTGAATCCCTATTTGTCGCTTGAAAGGAACTTATATATATATATATATATATATATATATATATATATATATATATATATAAATTACTGTAGAAATCACCCTCTGCACAAAAGTATCGTGGATTTGTAACAACATATGCCACACACAAATTTAATACGGCTAGGCTATTAGTCACTCTGTTTTAGAAACATTCAATCGTGATGATAAATACTACAGTGTATCCTACGACCTACACCATCACAATCTCATATATTCGGAGGAAGGATTCCTTAAATTCTCTTGTAATATTAAGTTCTACCATTGCAACTATTTTTAACCGGAAATAATAATAATAATAATAATAATAATAATAATAATAATAATAATAATAATAATAATACACATTCCACAGATTACACTGACCGAAAATGGCTATTACATACATAAACATAACATAATCGTTCCAATTTTCGATTCATTTCCCATAAAATATTTTAATTGCAGGAATTCTCTTCTGGACCAAATTGCCGCACGTTTTCGACAACAGATTGCAAACACAAATTTATTATTTCTAGACTAAAAGCCACGATCTTATGTAACTTGAGAACGCCATTTTGACACATTTAGTCGTTATAATAAAATTTTACATTACCTTTTAGGAGCAACATCATTACAATTCCAACCATATTTAGAGAAAGTAGTTCTTATATTTCCCTCTAAATAACAAGTACACCTACCGCTCCTAGGCATAATCGGGAGTATTCGACACTTTGGACAAATATTGGGTTTAACGCTTCCTAACTGGATCATAAAATCATTGACATCACATAATCTTTTCCTTTTCCCTTACAAAACTTCCGCTCAGATTAATTTCGCTCCTTCGGATTGCATGATAACAAGACATTCATGTCTCCCGGAATAACGGTATTAGCTTAACAAACGCCAGTTACCAGTCATATATGTGGTCGCATTGATACATTCTTTTGCTTCATGAATAAATCGGTCGCTCGCTCACTCGATTTGTATTTTAGTTTCAGTAATTGAAAATACTTTTTACAAACATAATTACGATTTTTTAGGAAATTTATTCATATATACATTATTTAAACATGCACGATCTACTTGATACTCTCGCTGTATATATATATATATATATATATATATATATATATATATATATATATATATATACAACAACAACAACAACAAAGGCCCTTAACGTCGAGGACGACGATTGGCAAGGCGCTTCAGTCTTCTACAGTTCAGGAAGTCTGTGTATTGCTGGCAGGATCTTTTGGCACCAGATCTTATAGCAGCTTGCCACTTTGCTCGGTTGCCGGCAGAGGTTTCCCAAGTGTTGTGAGGGATGCCGAAGACCTGGAGGTCACGTTTCAGGACATCCTTGTAGCGGAGGCGTGGCCTGCCAGCACAGCGAGGGGCATCAGCTATCTCTCCAAAGAGAAGTGCTTTTGGTAGCCGGCTGTCGTCCATGCGGCAGGTGTGGCCAGCCCAACGTAAGCGACGGATGCGCAGCACTGTGTACATGTCAGTACTCTTGGTCGTGGAGAGGATAGCTGTGTTTGGTACATGATCCTTCCATGTGAATCCAAGAATTGTGCGCAGGCATCGGAAGTGGAAGGCGTTCAGACGGTGTTCGTGTCGGCGGTAGGTGCACCAAGTCTCACTGCCATACAGGAGAGTGCTGAGGATGCAGGCCTCGTAAACCTTGATCTTTAGGTGTAGCGAGAGGGACTTGTTCTTCCAGACTCTCTCACTAAGCCTGCCGAAAGTTGTTGATGCCTTTCCAATGCGGGAGTCCAGTTCACAATCAAGACTGTTGGTGCTATCAACTGTAGAACCCAAGTAAGTGAACTTGGTGACGTTTGACAGTACATGATTGTTTACGGTTATTATGGGTGAAAGCCCAGCAGGCTGGGCAAAGACCACCGTCTTGCCTAGGCTGATTTTGAGACCAAACTCCTCGCAGGCAGAAGCAAAGGAGGAGCACATTGCCTGAAGCTCAACCTCCGAGTTGGCGATGAAGGCAGCATCATCAGCGTACAGGAGTTCACGAATCTGAACGCGGTTAACCATAGTTTTTGAGCGTAGCCTGGCCAGGTTGAATAGGCCTCCAGTACTGCGAGTGTGAAGGAGCACTCCAGTTGGGTTTGGGAAGGCTCGGCGCAGAACAGCTGAGAAATATATTCCGAACAGAGTAGGAGCTAACACGCAGCCTTGCTTGACACCACAAGAGATGGGGAACTCTTTAGAACGAGAGCCCTCAAACTGTACTGTAGCCTTCATCTGATCGTGAAATTCTTGTATGGTTTTCAGGAGTTTGGGAGGGCAGCCCAGTAGACGGAGGACTAGAAATAGCCCTGATCTGCTAACATAATCAAAGGCCTTCGTCAAGTCAACGAAAACTGCATAGAGAGGACGGCCTTGCTCAATGCATTTCTCCTGGATCTGACGAACAGAAAAGATCATGTCAGTGGTAGAGCGGCCAGGTCGAAAGCCACATTGACTCTCAGGAAGAATTCTGTTGGCAATAATCTGGAGACGTGGCAGGACTAAGCGGGCATAGATCTTTCCAGGCTGGGAAAGTAGAGATATGCCACGGTAGTTGTTGCAGTCGCAGCGAAACCCTTTGTTCTTATACAGGGTAACTATGTTGGCGTTACGAAGTTCATCGGGAATAGTACCTTCATTCCAGCAGATTGAGAAGAGATGATGGAGTTCCTCAGTTAGTGAGTCACCACCGCATCTGAAGATTTCTGAAGGTAGCCCATCCACGCCGGGGGCTTTGTTGTTCCTCAGTAGCTTGATGGTCTTGTGTACTTCATCGATGGTGATGTCGTAATCTAGCTCATGGAGGACTGGTAGTTGGGGAACAGCAGCTATTATAGCAGCCTCACTAGCTGCTACAGGTTGAGCATACAGTGAGCTGTAGTGCTCCACCCAACGGTCAAGCTGATCATCAGGATTGGTGAGTAGTTCTCCGGTCAGAGATCGCAAAGGAGATGATTTCTTCACAGGAGGACCTAGAGCCTCTTTCAGAGCTTGGTACATGCCACCGGTGTTGCCGGTGGCAGAGCAGTCTTCAGCACGCTTGGAGATGTCACTCCAATAGTTGTGTTTAGCCTCTCGAGTTAGGCGCTGCACTTTTGAGCGGCTCTGCTTCCAGAGGCTAGTAGCTTGAGGAGAGGGGTCCTGCCTCACAGCCAGTCTTGCCGCTCGCTTTTCTGCTAGTGCTTGATGGAGTGTGTCCGCGTGGTGTCTGAACCAGTCCGGCTGCTTTACTGTACGTCTACCAAAACTGGAGAGTGCGCAAACTCCAACAGTGTCACGAATCCGCAGCCAGGCAGAGGCAGCATCCTGAGGGGGTTCAGACTGGCCAAAGGTGGATTGTATTGAAGCTTGAAAATGTTGACATTTCTCCTTGGACTTAGTAGCAAGAACATTGAGCGTTGAAAGTGGTTTTGAGCAAGACAGGTGGATTTTCTTTGGCTTTAGTTTAAGCTTACAGCGCACAAGTGAGTGGTCTGTGTCACAGTCCGCAGAGTGCATTGTCCTGCAGTGGATGATATCCTGGAGGTGCTTCTTTTGAGTGATCACATGGTCCAGCTGGTGCCAGCGCTTAGAGCGTGGGTGTTGCCATGTCATCTTCGACCACGGTGAGCCCTTAAAGAAGGTTGATGGGATGCACAGCCTGTGTGTAGCACAGAGTTCCAGAAGACGCTGTCCATTTTCATTCATAGAGCCCACTCCGTGAGGACCCAGGACATCAGGCCAGGCATTGGTGTTACTGCCTACTCGAGCGTTGAGATCACCCAGGATGATTATGCGGTGACCGCGGTCGATTTTGGAGAGGGTCTCACTCAGCTGGAGATAGAAAGCATCTTTCTGGTCATCCGGCGAGGTGAGGGTTGGGGCGTAGGCAGACAATAGGGACACTGGACCAGAGGTGGTGTGTAGCTGTAGTGACATTAATCTGGGAGAGATGGCGACGGGAGTTTCGACAAAGCTGAGCAGCTTGTTGCAGATGGCAAAACCCACTCCATGTTTTGGTCTCTCCAAGTCAGGGTAGCCAGTCCAGTAAAATGTGAAGTTAGCTTCACGTATGGAGCCATTTCCAGTGAGCCATGTCTCGCCTAGTGCTGAGACATCCACCCCCAACCGGAGTAATTCCAGGTCGATAACAGCAGACTTCCGAGGATGAAAACTGTCAAGAGAGGAAGTCACCCCAAGGGAGCGGACATTCCAGCAGGCCAGGTGTAGTGGGGAGGCAGTAGCAGGATGTCGACCGGGGCGCGCCTGCCTAGAACGCGGGCCCTGCCGAGCAACGACAGCACCCCCGACTGCAGGGGGCTCCCGAATTGCCAGTCGCTGAGAATTTATTCTTGACATATCCATAGTAGTTGCCTGAAACGTCAAGCGCCGGGGCAGGGAAGTAGTGGATGAGTGCATGCCCAGAACAGAACATCCACCTCTGGACCCAACATTGCGGACCCCAGCGGAGCACAGGAGTGCGACAGCTGGAGCAGTGGTAGGTTGTGGCAGTGGTATATATATATATATATATATATATATATATATATATATATACTTCCTAACTCTCTCCCTCCTCCTCTCTCTCACTCTCTCTAGCGTTATGAAGATAAAACAAGAAACATTTATCTTCTCTTTCTTGATCGTTCACTTAAAAAATTACGATGTAAGCTAATGTTTTAGCTTTATAAAACGAAAACAACTTCTGTTGAGCAAACAAAAAATATAATGAAAATAACTTTAAAAAAACGGTACTTACATCTAACGATGTATGGTTAAAATAAACTTTCAGATTTTTCTTGAAAAAATTGTTGATAAATAATTTGCATTTTTTTAAAAAATAAACAAACATTTATGTTCAGTTACTACACGGTAGGTTTTTTTATTTTTTTATTTAGCGTATTTCTATCTTTGTCGGTTTGTTTGTTTTTTGTTTAGAAATTAGTCTGCAACAGTTAGAGAGCTCAGCTTAATCTGATGATTGCCGGTCGCGCCCGACTTATAATTGACGGGATGCCCCCAGAATATCGATCACATTCTGCAAGATTACTTGTTTAGGTATTTCTATTTTAAGTTCCCGTTTCTCAATTGATTGACTTGCACAGGTTTTAGCAAGTTAGGGTCTATTTCAGTCACAATTACCTATTTTTTAAACCGATTTCCTACGCTACAGATTTAACGTAAATAACGGAATTATTTGTTCATATCTCGCAATAAAAAGGGGGTTGTCTACTCCGAACGCCTTCTAAACCTGGGCATGTTGTGGTGTCCATTCCGAACGCTGCTCTTGAGATGGGGATATTATCGTGTCTTTTCCGAAAATAGCTATTAACATGGCGAGTTTAGGATGTCCACTCCAAACGCGGTTTTAACATCACAATAATAAAAATAAGTGACGTGCAAAAATTATAGTTGTTTTGTTTTACACGATAGAAAAATACTACATAAAACAGTAATTTATTTTAATACTATTGGTGAAAGAGGTGAACAACAAACGGAAACACTTAGGACTGCTACCACTGATTTTTATCACTGTCCGTAAACAGTAAGGAACCCCTAATCTCTAAAACTTATGTTTTTAATTTCTATTATTTATGTAATGGAATGTTTTCGTACGTTTGTTAATTCATACTGATTTACTAATTCTCTTAATTTCTTTTTTCTTTTTTTTTAAATTGAAACAGTACCTGCATGTTAATGCTTCAAACCATAATTTATCGCCAGTGAAATCCAGACTATTTCATTTCGGCCACAATCGCCTGTCTCCGCAATTGTTCAGGGACGGAACTGGCCACAATCAGCAATTATATTTAACATTTTGCACCGGGCAATACAAGGTAACAGGTCCTAATACTAAATAATAACTGCCTTCTCGCCAAATTTCGTCCATTTTGATTAGAAGAGCTCTGAACAGTTTTATATTCCCGAATCCAGTTCTTTGAAACAAACACTTACTAACATGTTTAGCTTGTGACATGACTATTTGTCAGCGACAATTTTACATGTGTTATTCGTTTACATATTACCCGAAAACCTAAAAATATCGTCAAATTAAAGTGAATGTGAAAGGCGATGAGGAACCACCAATTTAACTTTTTTCGAATATTGTTATACTGAAGATGTTAACTTTGGACTAAGTTGAAGTGGTTAGCTCCTAAATATTAGCGTTTTTATTATAATGCCGAATATTATGGTAGTTTATTAAACGAAATAAAACTAACAAATTTTTGCAAACAATTTTATATGATTAGCTACACATTCCTTTTAATAAATTTCGTATTTTTTCGAACGAATCGTAATGAAAAAGACGCGATTATTTGAAAGTCTAACCCTTCAATATATAAGCATATATGAAATGCGTCAGTTTTAAACATCAGTAATAGACACAAGCATAGAAAATAAAAATACTGACGTGTAAAATGCATAAATGTTTATATCTTTATGCACACACGTTTAGTTTTTTCAACTTGGCTTTTGTGTTTGTGAAAATATTGCTATAGTTTTCAGTTGTGTACTTTTTAGAACCGTTTTCTGAAAGATTTGGTTTCAAATATTTAGTAGAGTCTGGCAACTCAATTAGGGTCATCTATTGGACATGTTTACTTCCTCGAATTTTAAAACACACAGCATTCATATATAAAATGTGTTAAATAAAAGAAAAGAATAAGTGAGCCTAAAAAATTATGCCAGATTAGTAAAAAAATTGTTTGTTATTTATCACACATTCGCAAATTTTGCAGGCGATTATCAACGATGACACGCGTAATTTCGAATTATAACATTCTACTAGAGTGAACCCCCACTTTTGGGGACCTTCCGTTATTAATGCTGCGTCTAGTATTTAGATATATTATTTCTTTAATTTTTCGCAAATTCCTACGGCGCTTATTAGAAATTGTACGCTTAACTCAAATTTCATACAGAACAGCTTTCACGCTAAAAATTACTTGGAAAAATAGTATCTACCTTACAAACAGAAAATAGAAATATTTAACGACTAGGGGAAACATTAACAACATACCTTGTAAAAAGATGTTCCGTTTATTAGAACATTATCATTACAAATTGTTCCTTGATTATAACAATTATTAAAAATACTACATTAATTTCTTTTTTTATCTTGACAATTAAGCCTGAACTCGATGAGGATCGCCGAAAAAATACGACAAAGGTAAAGGAAAGAATGAAAGGCTACAAGGATAAGTGTTCGTGTCCACCGAAGTGTTTTTTGTTTCCTCGTGACGCAATGTTTACATGTTCGGTAAATGCAGAGAATAATTACAGCATATAATCAAATCCCCATGGTAAGAATGGGTTCATAGACACTGACGTTGTTACTTCGGTACGGTACTTTCATTTTTGCCAGGGGTGCAAGTGCTCGCTATTTTACTGGGTCGGAAGTAGTTCTCACTAACAAGCGTAGTTAATTTATTTTATCTATCTTTTACAGGTGGGGTTGGGAGGGCATTCATTCGCCAGTAGTGAGCTTTTGCTAATAACATATTTTAAAAAAACTTACCTGTATTTTACAATTAAGCATTAACTATTATACAATAAGAGAATCGTTATGCGACATTAACATATTCTTACGTCACAAGAGCACTAAAATCCAATTTTTTGTAGCTTAAATCAATTTATGAAGGTTTCATAATCAAGATATTGAATTTGTTGCTTCTTATATATTCAATTTTTGCTAAGCAATAAATCGTACTTTTATTTATTCTATTTTTCAAATCTCTCAATATCGTATTCGAATCCGATCAAGTATTTCTAAGTAATTTTTCTAAACACCTTTACAAATCTTAGTTAATGTCTCGTCGCAATCTAATTACAATGCCACTTATTTTGTTCTTCGTTCAAGTATACCATTACATTTTTAACTGCTAGAAGCGCGTGCTTCGATAATGGATTAATATTTTCCGGCCACGTGGGGTGACGATATCTTCAATTTTGTGAGTTGTTAGTTTTTTTTTTTATTTTTTCCTTTTACAAATTTCGTTGGAATTGGATTTCCTAAACTTTGAATCTGACATTGTGTCTAACATGACCTTCGTCTTTAGGTATGTCCATACAAGTAAGCCAAACTTCACAATTAACACAGTAATTAGGAAAGATCGAACAAGAAACGCATATAGGAAAGGAAACCTTAAAAAATTCTATATTAGAGGAATTTCGGTTGCGATGATTGGTTTTCCTTATGAAGTAAAGATAAAATCGAATGATTAGGCGAAATAAATCAGTATACAAGTTATTTGTTTGCTTCATACAGAATTAAATCTATAACGCAATTTAAATCGCATTATGGTATAAAGATTGTATTTACATTCATATAAGTCTTGTAGGATAAATACTTTTTCTCATAAAACAATACTCGTAAAGTTCTAAAGGTTATCTAGACTGCTTATCAAAGTGAAGGAAATCGTATCTATATTTTTCGTCTTAAACATGTATTTAGTAGTCAACCTCAAAATATGTGTATTAACGAACATTATTTCTCCAAACAATTCATTTGTGAGCAAGCATAATATTAAAACAATTGGAGCTGTGGTACATAGTAAATATCAGCAAGAAATATTTACGTCTTTTAATTTTTGGTCAAATGATACACTGTATACTTTATGCCTGGTTTACGTTTGCAGGAACGTAATTTACAGTTAAGGCATTTCCTTACTTATACTTAAATAGTTGATGTATTAAGTTGAGACGCAATCAATGCTACACGGGGATGAAATACAAAAAAAACACATACCCAGGCAGATCCCGGAATTGTTTTCATAAAGCTATAGTACAAACGGGGATTTGGTTTGTATGTTTGCATTATTTTCGATATGATATTTACCTAATCAAACAACGTTTTTTTTTTAAATAATATAAATCCTTCCCTTTATCATTCATTCTTTCTCTCTCTTGGTCTCTCTGTGTCTCTTTCTGTCTCTCTCCCTCTCCCTCTCCCTACACACCCAACCACACACACACACACCCACACACACACACGCACACACACACACACATATATATATATATATATATATATACATATATAATTATATGTGTGTATATATGAACATGGCGCATTTCTTAGTAAATCACCATAAGCGAATTAAACGGACACATAAAATGTATTCATAATATTATAATATTATCTTCTCAATCCTTTTTTACAAATTAAATATTACAATAAAACTGATATAAAGTAAAACATTTATTTTCTCCTAATTCGCTTATGACCTAACTAGTCCGCTTTGGGATTCCTTCATATATTTTATAATTCAATGAACTAATATACCCGTACTACCTAAAACGTAACCGTATCTCATTTGTCCACGCGGCAACTACATATTTGAACCCAAATTTCAATCCAAAGCTGTTGTACTTACGATATTTCTTACAAAATTTCTTTAAGATCGAGTCGTGCTTTACTCTGCAAAAGTTGATACATATACAATATTATTTTTATCAAAAAATATTTTAATATTTTGTCATTTGCTTACTTTACAATATTTTATTTTTAGCTTACAAACAAATTACTGTACAGCTTAGCAAAAGAAAATTGTTGTTCTAAATATAAGCACATATGATTATCAACAATGGTCTGAGAATAGATAATGTCAGATTGTGTATGTTGCATTCTGCAGATTTTTTTGTAAATAGCCGCCAGGTTCTTAGCTTGCTTGTTCATTAAATATTACTTTGCGCTAATGGAATAAACATATCTTTTTTATCACGTATTAATAAATATTAATGGAAATATATTTAAGTTCAGAAAAAATGTACAAGAAAATGTTTGAGAAAAAAATGGTAGTCATTTGACAATAGCTGTAAAATATATTTGCATTCATTAGATGTTTCTTTATATTTTTACAGTAGCACAAAATGGACGTATATTAGATTAGATAAACTGTGTAATGCAAAGAGATCGATCGTACAACCTATATAGGTACGTGCCCTTATATATATATATATATATATATATATATATATATATATATATATATATATATATATATCACTTTATCTATCGAGCAATATGTGTTCGTCTTTGATAACACTTGTATGATCCTCTTATTTAATTCATGTGTGTGTGTATATATATATATATATATATATATATATATATATATATATATATATATATATATATACTCGGGGTTTTTTTTATTCAAAAGTAATGGACTAATGAATTCAACGAGGTTGTTAGATAGTGCTCAATAAAAAGAGCTGATAATATTTGTTTATTTTTATATAAACATGGTCACATCCTGCTGCTACAAATAGCCACTTGTTTCAATCAAACAACAGATATCATCAGGCAGCGACTTGACTATTCAAAAGTTCAATGGATAATGGATTTTTATTTTAGGTAGGAACTCTTTAAAAGTTGGAGTTAAAAAATTTAAAACACAGAACTTTAATTATAAGAAGTAAAGAGGGAGGGGGCAATTTAAATAAAGTTAAAAGATTATAATGGAGAGAGAGAGTGATTAAGAAGAGAAAAAAGAAATAGAGAAAGAAAATAGAGAGAGAAAAATATATAGAGAAAAAATATACATATAATATGGAGAAGAAAAAGAAAAAAAGATATAAATGGTTATTATAAAGAGAATAAGGACTAGAAGGGAAAAGAAAGAATGTTGAGATATAGTTAAAGAAAGAAAGAAAGAAAGTAAGAATTAATAGGAAGGGAATCTTAAAGTTGCCAGTATATAGAAAAAGAAAAAGAAAAAGAAAAAAAATCTGCGTGTCAACCAATTTATGAACAATTATACAATTCAGTAATTAGACAACATTAATACAAATACAATCTAAGCGTTAGAAAGTTAACATGTCAAAAAAGACAGCGAATGTGTCCAACTGATATATTTATCATCTAACATACGTCCACGAGTAATATCAACGCAGTTCAAACATACGTCTACAATTAATTAAGCCCTTTATACTAAATGATATAAGTTTAAAGCTTTCGCGTTTTTATTAAATGAATATATAAGTAAAAGAAAAAATAATAATGAAAAAACAATATTAAAATTATATTTTATTTGTATTAATGTTGTCTAATTACTATTGTATAATTGTTCATAAATTGGTTGACACGCAGATTTTTTTTTCTTTTTCTTTTTCTATATACTGGCAACTACTTTAAGATTCCCTTCCTATTAATTCTTACTTTCTTTCTTTCTCTCTTTAACTATATCTCAACATTCTTTCTTTTCCCTTCTAGTCCTTATTCTCTTTATAATAACCATTTATATCTTGTTTCTTTTTCTTCTCCATATTAGATGTATATTTTTCTCTATATATTTTTTCTCTTTCTATTTTCTTTCTCTATTTCTTTTTTCTCTTCTTAATCACTCTCTCTCCATTATAATCTTTTTACTTTATTTACATTGCCCCCTCCCTCTTTACTTCTTATAATTAAAGTTCTGTGTTTTAAGTTTTTTAACTTCAACTTTTAAAGAGTTCCTACCTATAATAAAAATCCATTATCCATTGAACTTTTGAATAGTCAAGTCGCTGCCTGATGATATCTGTTGTTTGATTGAAACAAGTGGCTATTTGTAGCAGCAGGATGTGGCCATGTCTATATAACAATAAACAAATATATATATATATATATATATATATATATATATATATATATACATATATACTAACAGGAAGCCAGATGTTGCCCGGTCGCAAAATGCGCTTAAACATATTTTAATTCATACAGATTACAAAGGCCAACAACAAAAAAATTGTCATGGTGCCTAAGATGTTTCTACTCTTTTTCCTAATTAAAAGGCGTTGATTCTAGAAATAATGTCACCTTTTTCTTTAAGGTCTAGTAATTCTGTTATGGTATACCTCCTTCTCTCGGAGTCCGAGAGCTACAAGGAAAACAAGTTAATTAAACAAACACTCTTTCTCTGTTACTTTTAGATTCCTATTCATGAAAGCAAACTAAAATTTTTACAATAAAACTTGAATTTTAAAAAAAATTCTAACCATGGATATTATCATACATCCATTGAAGTTTTACTGATTTCTAGAATTAGAGCCTGCAGCATCATCGCGTTAACAAACCAAGAGTAGTCGCCAAGCGTGGTGGCATCGCAACGACCTCGATAGTGACCTTCCATGTCGCTGATATCTCATTGGAAGCGCTTCCCAAACTCGTAGCTCGCATCATCTAATTTTTTTAAGTAAACGGCCAAGATGGCTGTGCAAAAATGTAACTTCATGCTCATATATGCCCCTAGTTGATGGAGACTTTTAAGTAATGTTTCTACAAGTTCTTTGTAGTCGTGCGCCTTTTTCCCCAATAAGAATTTTACTAAAATCGTAAACGCCGTTTACGAACTCAATTCTGCAGGATACCTTAAATTACAGAACTTTGTTGACAGTCATTAAATTTAAAATCCGGCATCCATAAAAATGCCAGCCTTTCTCTGAGGTAAGGCCTGAAAATTTCATGCAGATATATTTTATCCAATCGGCATCTTACTCAAGAGTCTCCGAAAACTGTTTCGATATGACAAGCTTTGGGCGAAGACGAGGAAACACAATTTTTGGAATGCTCCACGAAAGCGGTAAGCAGAACACTCCCACACACACACACGCGCTAACACACACACACACGCCCACACACGCACACGCACACACACACGCCCACACATGCACACGCACACACATACACACCCACCCACACACACACACACACACACACACACACACATATATATATATATACATGGGGAAATGGATTATCAGTAAAATAAGACAATGACAATGGCATAATGTATATACTAATGCATAATGTATATAGAATTATTTACTTATTAAATAAGGATGATGCATCATTTAGATGTTTCGGATAAGTAAGAACTCTTTATACCATGATATTTCAAAGCACAATGCTTTTCATGAATTGATGAGAGAAAATGTAAGGTCAAATGATAGGATGCGACGTTTAGCGATAGCTACACTGGGAAGGAAACAATTGTTCAATGGGAGATAAAATATGGAGTTAATTTGTAGGTGGGAACAATAAACTGATCGCTGTTACGCAGGAAGGATATATCTGTATAGTTCTTTGTCCTCCCATCCCGAAATAGTCTCAGTATTCTATATCGCACTGCAAATTATTTCGCTCTTAATGTAAATGTCGCTGGACTTCACACACCGATTATGTTCTAACCTTTTTGCATGAGAAAGATAGGCTTCGGAATATCATTATATAAATATTTCTTACGTATCCTACATCCCTAATTAATGTATCATACTTATGGACTAATTGAATACATCTCTATGCGTTATTATACTTTTTATTATTGCCATCTCTTATTTTATTGATATATACTTTCTCTTTCTATCTCTCTCCCTCTCTCACATACTCCTCTTTCTCTATCTATCTCCCTTTCTCTCCTTTGTGTAAACAAATTCAGTTTAGGTAGTTTGAAAATGTCAAAACATTGGTAATTCACTTCTCGCATATCAGCGAAATAGCACAGTGATTAGGAGTTCCGACTGCCCTCTACAACGCCCATCCTGGGTTGGGGTTGTTGCTTTTCTAGCCATACTGATGTGCTGTGATACAGCGAAACAATACTGTATGAGGATTAATATATATATATATATATATATATATATATATATATATATATATATACTAGCAAAAGTACCCGTCGTTGACTGGGTTCAAAAACAGCCTACAGAAAATGGACTCTGATTTCTGAAAGTATGATAGGTTATGAAAAGGAAGGATTGTAAATTTGGGTTGAATTTGAGAGTATCAAACCAAAGCAAAATACGATGAAAGTAAAAATAAAATAGATAAACCCCACAATTTATTATACCATACCTGTTCACACTGAAACACTTATCATAATATTCTGTGGATCTATATTTAAAAAAAAAACGTTGTTAAACGTTGTGGCATATCTCCACTCTATGGAGACCAGTTGCGAACGAACACGCTATAATTTTATTATACCATATTTCTTCAAACTGAAACATAATTATCAAAGTACGCAGAAAGATATGAAACGTCTTTATTAAAGTGTGTGCCTATTTCCATTCTATGGAGGTCAGGCGCGAACGCAGCCCCCACAATTTTATTATACCACCCCTATTTAAGTTAAAACATACTTATTCAAGTATTATTATGTACATCTATATAAACACACTTGTAAACGTTGTTTTTAAATGTTTACATATTTTATTTCCGTACTTACTGGACCGGGCGCAAAAGCAGACCCCACACTTTTAATGAACCACCGTTCTGCCAGATCAAACATACCCATTTCCTGTGTCTCGATACATCTTCTATCATTATATGTAATCACTTTTTTATTAATAGTCAACCATATAGGAGCCTATTCGTGACCAGACACACACATACACACATTCAGCTTTATATATATATATATATATATATATATATATAGAGAGAGAGAGAGAGAGAGAGAGAGAGACAGAGACAGAGAGTAATCACTATACCGTATTGTACAGTGTGTATTTAATTATTATAGTAAATATATATATATATATATATATATATATACATAATTTAATTTCACGAACCGGTTTTAAAAAAATCAAAATGGCAGAGACTTTGAAATGGATAGCTCGTTTCCAATTTGAAGGAGGGGCACCTGAGCGTTCAGTGTAAGCAATTTAAGAGAGTTCCGTCAACGTAAGGAATATTTATGAACATATTTTCATATTTTCCCTTATTTTGTGCTTGAGGAATATTCGATTATGACATGTGTAGTTTATATAAAAATTAATTTCAGTAGTGATGGCCTCAAATTTCGTTTTTATTTTAGTTGGCTGACATTATTTCAAGTAAAGAACATTACAAACTATTTAAAAAAAAACATGAACTGAACTGTTATTGACTATGTGATATTTATTTCTAGCATATTTATTTTTTCGGGTAGTCGTTTGTTGGCTTTTCTCCTAAACACTCTTACTAAATAATATCGATGGAATATCGAAAAACAACGAAACAAACACAGATTTGAAAAATAAGTAAGCTTTACTTATTTTAGTAAAATAACCCGAAACGGCAAAATGGGATATTAAAACAGTAAACACATACTTACTTTAGTTTTTTTAAGATAAGACTCGATTTAAATAAAAATAAGAAAATGGCGCCCTTTTAAAGCAGAACAGCTTCGTTTCAGTTTTACAGTATTGAACGGTGTAGTATTGCGTCGTCGGATTCAGGATTGTGCTATTGTAATGTAAACGACACGCAAAAAGCATTGTAATCAACTGAATTCCTTCAAGTACACTGACAAAAAAGCTTAAACAGATATATAAATTAAAATAAAAATATCAAGTAAATGTTTTTAAAAAGACACGTAATCACGTGAGCTGGGTTTTTCCTTCTTTTGACACAAGAACAATAAAAACGTTCTTGTTTTTCATTTTTTATCTATTTATCTATTCTCAAAGAGTGTCAGGTGCAAGTGGAGAAGGAAAAACAGAGTTATGCACATTTGTGTCGAGAATTGTCTAAAGTTCCGACTTTGGGGGGGGGCTTTCACTTTAATAAGAACGCTAATTTATGAGGTGAATTTATTCGACACAATATGATTCATCTCCAAAAAAGAAATAAAAGCTAACGTGAATAAAGATTAAAGTTAAGGTGTTCTTGTGGACCCTCGCCCCTTTAAAAATATCTTGTTAAACTTTGTGCCATATTTAGATTCTATGTAGATCAGGGGCGAACTAATTTTATTATACCATATTTCTTCAAACTGAAACATAATTATCAAATTATACTTACGCAAATAGATATGAAAAGTCTTTGTTAAAGTTTGTTCTATATTCTCCTGGAGTACAGGCGCGAACGCAGACCCCACAATTTTATTATAGCATCCCTATTTAAGTTGAAACATAATTATCAAAGTGTTCTTATGCACATCTATATCAAAACCCCTTGTAAACGTTTTTTTTTTTCATTTTTTTATTTTCATACTTTGGCGGCTAAGCGCGAACGCATACCCCACAATTTTTAAGAACAACCCATCTGCCAGATCAACCATACCCATTTTTTGATTCTCGATACACCTTCTATATTATATATATATATATATATATATATATATATATATATATATATTATATGCAATCAGCTTTTTTTTTTAAAATAGTCAACTATATAGGAGCCTATTCTTGACCAAACACACACACATATACACACACACAAAGAAACGTCCAGCTTTATATATATATATATATATATATATATATATATATATATATATATATATACATATATGTATATATATGTATATATATATATATATATATATATAATTGGCTCAGAAAAGCAACATGATAGATAACCAAGCAAAAAAAAAAGGAGCAAAATTCTGGACACTATACATACATACATATATATATATATATATATATATATATATATATATATATATATATAGAGAGAGAGAGAGAGAGAGATTTTGAACTTAAATATATTCTTTATTTCTTTCTGTAATTTTAACACAATCTTGTGTAGAACTTGTTACATTGTAAAAACATTGCAACTTTCGAATAATCTTTTTTCATTAAAAATAGTGTATTTTAAATGTTGCCCATTTTAAGCTTCATCCTTGGATTTTCAATATGCAATATAAAGTGCATTACACGTTCACCAGATTTGACTAGAACCGGCTGTTTCTGATGCGCATTTCTTAAAGTAAGAGCTTATGTAAACAAACTTATACCCCTGCAAAAATTTAAAGAGAACATTAAAACGAAATAAGGGAGTCACATCGCAGTCCCGAGATTCTGCTATCTGTCATAAGTAATGTTTTGGAAAGAACACAAAAATGTGAGGCTGAAAATCATTATATGTACAAATATATTACTTCTAGAAATGACCACATTTAAAAGACATAATTTTTATAAATAAAGATTTTTGAATTTAACATCTTGAACAAAAAAAACCCCCAAAACTCTTTCCGTTATTGTAAAAGTGACAGCCCCGAACACATGATTTCTGCTTCATAAGTGTTTGCAAGTATGCAGTTAATAAAAGTAACTATTTTAATGTCACGCAGTGATCCGAGTTTTAGTATTTGATAAAACAGTAGACCTTCGATAAAATTAATTTTTTTCAAGAATTATTATGCAGTATCCATCACTATAATGAAATGCAATAAAATTACTTACACTCACCACTTGCAAGAAAGAAGCTATACCGTTTCGCTAGCAAGATTAGGCACGAAAAACCTTAAGATCCATCTTACTCTCATGACTATCTTATTCTCACCTGCTCCCAGTTTATAATGGGTTTTCGGATAGAAAGGGTTTCCTCAGTTAATGTACCCTTGATTTTTGAAGTGATGTCGTGCTCTCTTGACCAACCTAAAGTTTAATTCAAGATAGTCCCCAAGGCTGCATCAATCCAGCATTAAACGTTGTATTCTACTCTATAATTGGGCAGGTTAATAAGTTTCGGCAATGTATTGCTATTTAAATAGTTCAGATACATCAACTACTAAAAAAAAAACCTTTCGTAAATATCAAAATTAAAGCACAATCTAATTTGCATCTGAAAACGTGGAAAAGTATAAATAAGTCAATGCCTACCATCTTCTATTTTTGAGGAATGTTTAAAAAATATCAAAATTTTGTTAGAAGAAATATGGTTCCTAAAACATGATTTTATTTACAAAACAGCAGATTTGAACATTGTTATCAAAGAATGCAAATATAATTTAATGATTAAATAGTTGCGTAATGAATTGGCTGATTAAATAAATCAGAAATAATATATACGTGATAAATGACGATATTATTTTCTTTTAAATCTCAATCTACAACAACAACAACAACAATAATAATAATAATAATAATAATAATAATAATAATAATAATTTATTAAACTTTATTTTTAACCGACTTATACCAACTGTCTGAATCTAATATCGAACATCATTTATCATTACTGAATTTAACATGACGTTTTTACATTAGTATTGTTCATTTATTAATTCTGTTTTGTTTTCCATTATCCTGTGTGGATAATATTCAATAACTGAAACATCTAATTGACCTAAGTGTTTTTCTTTATTCTAAAAAAATACATTCAGGCCAGGCACACCATACAATATTTAATTTGACTATCCTGCACTGTAATTCCTCGATAAACATTGTCGCGTTTCACCTCTGTAGTTTTAGTATTTAATTGGGTTTTACTTTCTTACAAAAATCTGTGTTTGTTTTGTCATTTTTCCTCTTTGTGTGCCTTCATATGATGCATAAATTACAGAAATCAATTAACTTTTGTACCGAAAACCAATTAAAGGAACAAGTTATTTATTATTTTCCACGTTATTCCATTATCATTATCATCTCACTCCGTCGCTCTGCTCTCTCTCTGTCTCCGTATCTATCTTTCTCTCTCTCTCTCTCGCTCCCTCTATGTGTGTGTGTGTTTGTGCGCACGCACGTATGTGTATGTGTGTGCATCATCCTGTGGCTATACTCTACTCTCTATATATACTCTACTCTCTCTCTCTATATATATAATTATATATAAGTATATATATATATATATATATATATATATATATGTATATATATACATACATGTGTATATATACATGCATGTATATATATATACGTATATATACATGTATAAATATGTATATATATATATATATATATATATATATATATATACATATATACGTTTAAAATGTGTTAGATGAAAAAATGTTCAGAGTATTGTTATCATATACAATTTACGCCGGTATATTTGAAGAAATAGATGTGTTTATAATCCCCAAATTGAGATTAGAGCATATACATTTTGTTTTGCCTCTATCTGCTTTTGAGAGATGTGTTTATTGCATTTTATATATATATATATCCTAACTAAATGCTATAATAAATAAGTAGTTTGTTTTATCAATGCTCGCTGACTTTATTTGTTCCCGGTTAATCTTTTAAGCGATTGCTTGTCTCCCAATCTCTCCTCTCTCTCTCTCTCTCTCTCTCTCTCTCTCTCTCTCTGTATATATATATATATATATATATATATATATATATATATATATATATATAGTAACTTATGAAAACATATGTAATAATTTAAGCTACACAGAATATTCCGCGTTTTATCCTGGGTGAGATTCGCCAGGCTTATGCGAAAAGTTACCGCGCATTTTTATATAAACCCATGGCATTGATTGTTTAGTTAGCCAATTAGCTTCTTAGTTGTAATCGTGCCCATCCAAATCAACCCATGTCCGGACAGTTACAGAAATGGTACAGTTGACGTCGGGTTCACCCTTTTCATTTTGGGATTTTTATTGGAAGGAAATATTTACTTTGTGGGTAGGTAGCTGGCCTACTATTCATCTAGGCGTACTTAGATATGTTATTTTTGTTTGGGTTTATATTTCAAATGATATGTTATTTTTTTTTTATTACATTATTTATTAAATGAATATATATGGTCTTTTTATTTTTGATTACGTGTTTATTTACATATTTTTTATTGTTATTTGGAATTTTAAAATTATTTATATAGCTCTATTATTGATGATTCTTTACACACAATTGTTCGCTATTTCTCTTCTTTAGTTTTATATATATTGATTTACTTAAGGAATGGGATAGACCCCTTCTTATTCAGGCATAATCTACATGGATCGTTTCAGTTCCTACATGTACATGTCTTATTATTTTCCATTTCTTTGTGTTCCCAGTATCAGTTTGCCAGTGCTGTTTTCATTCGGTGTGTTTGGTTCCTGAACGTGCTTTCATGATCACATTGTTTGTATTCTGAATATATATATATATATATATATATATATATATATATATATATATATATATAATAAAAATTACAATTAAATTTACCAAAACGATCCAAGATGGTAAAATTAAAGCATATTATAAATATTAAAGAATTAACATTTATAAAATTATCTCAGCCAGATTTAAAAGCTTGATAAAACCAAATAGGAGATAGAGCTTATAATATGAGCAAACAGTTAAGAAAACATGTTAAAAACACTTTGAAATGAGTTAAAAAACATATTTAATCTATTCCATTCATTCTCCTAGCACGTGTTTAGAGGTAACGACTAAGCAAATGGAGTAAAAAGTGACTTCGTAGCTGGGTTCGATTGATTTAAACGGAAAGAAATTTCCAGGCTACATTGACGGTTGCACGAGCATAGAACTCTATTGTGTGTACGTATTAAAATGTAATTGCTATAAAAAAATATACATGTATATATTAAAAATTATATATTCAGAGAGAGAATAGGAGAGATAGGATAAGCAAGATTGTAAAAATAGTAAAACATTGAACACACCGCATTATCGCTTTGCTGGTTTCATCACATACACACGCACACGAAACACACAGACGTTTATATATATATATATATATATATATATATAAATATATATATATATATCATTACATATGATTACTTCATTTCATCTCATAAATATACGAAAGTATACATTTATGCGTAAGCTTTAAGTACTTACTTCAACAGTGCACAATACGTAAGTAGAGCTAGGTAGAAAATTATGAAATATATATGGCAATTAAGCTACACATAATATTCGGCGTTTAATCAACGCTATGATTAATCTAGATAATACAAGCATGTATATATATATATATATATATATATATATATATATAAAAATATATATATATGTATTTATATATTTATATATATATATATAAATCAGTGTATTATCTTTTTTATTCAAACGAAGTTTTTTTGTCATTTATATACAAAGAAAACTTTTATATACTCATAGAAACACAACCACATGTATATATATATATATATATATATAGATTTATATATATATATGTGTCTATACATATACAATAAGAGAGATACCAATTATTTTTTTCTTAAGAGGTTGATACGCTCTTTTTCACATTGATGTCATAACATATAGCCCACGGTTCACCTCATTCCTTTTATTTATATTCAATTAATATTAGCTTTTCAATCTCATTTGATATTCTTTTGTATTCATTTCCGGAATTATTTGCCATTTCTTTCAAAGTTTTCTTATCTCTGAACCATTTTTCTTTAAATGGAATGAAATACAAAAGCATTATTCCGATTCATATCTTGATGGTTAATTGCTTACTTCATAGTCATATCTACGCATATTCATCTCTCACGTTCTCTCTCACACTCATCTTCTCTCACTCTCTCTCTATATGTATATAAGTATATATATATAAGCATATATATGCATACATACATATATATATGTATATATATATATATATATATATATATATATACATCTAAGTGGCATTGTCAGTTTGTCCGTGTGAGGAAAGTTCTCTACCAACCTCCTCTTTATATTTTATTCTACACGTGGAACTTCATATCTAGAGGTTTTTTCCATGTGGAATAAATTTTATATGGTCTGAAGCTGACAAAAATAGGTTCAAACATGTCAGAAGTATATATAAATATCGCTACTTAAAAGGCGAAAGACAATTAAAGTTCTTCTGTTTCATGAGCAAATATACATTTATAGACCAAACCAAGTTTATTTTTATATACGTATGGATTAAAATCAGATACTAACGACTATGTCTAGGGCGTTTCACGTTTATTTACGATGCGAATCGATCGCACATTAGCCATATATTTTTGGAAATCACTACTATGTATTTGACACGATATAATAATCGATATAGAATTGAGTATAACAATATATACAACAACTGCACGAATTAAAAAGATTATATGAAGCTTATTTCTCGACTGGGAAACGCTGGACTGTCTGTTAGTACACACACACAAACACAGGCACAGACACGCGCATATATAAATATATATATAATTATATATATTCATACATATATATATATACTTATTAGTTGATCACTCAATATTATATCTATGCCAATGATTTCGTCAATTAAAAATCCCATGTAAAAAACTGAAAAGCTGTGCTTTAATTTTTCTCATTAAAAATTACGTCATTATCTCCTTATAGCTGGAAGCCCTCTTATGAATGTCTCGTTTTTAAAGTTTCGTAATGTTTTCCATGAAAATAAATAACGTTTAATCCAATATAGTAGTCGTTACACAAATACATCCAAACTTGTTTATAATCATCCTCAATAATTTGAGCGAGTTCGGTGAAAAAATACGGCACAATATTTCCCAAAATAAATTTCATAAATCTTTGCTAACTTAAACGCTGTGTCGCAAATATATGATAGTGCAATACGATCACCCCCTTTCCATTGATTAACATCTAATACACCTATTTTCAAAGTATTTGAAAGGAAATGTTTTTCTTTAGTAATGAATGCACAATTCCGAAAAGGTAAACAAACTAAAGGGGTATAAATTTAAAAAGAAAATATAAATATATTGTAATTTTCCCGAATATCTCTATATATTTTATTGTCTCCTGAATATTTGCAGTTCTTAGCATATCTAATATTTCATATTGCAAATTATGCAACAACAGAAGTGATTTCTTATTTACAAACACACGCTCCACCAAACACAAAAATGGACGTGTAAAAGTTTCCTGAGGATCAAGACATGTATATGTATTTTTCTTAGTTCAAGTTGTTTATATACACTGTATATTTTTCTTTGTCTGCAATAATTATAAACACAGATGTTGTGTTTTTTTGTATAAGACCCATTGCAGGATCAAATAATATTTCTTAATGACGCCATCTGAGAATCGGCGTATTTTGCCAAGATTGAACTTATTATTTTTGATCGGAATAGGGAAAGATTATCTCATGTCTTTCAGTTTATTGTCCAGTTACAAATGGTGCAACCACATTATATGTATAACATTATGATTAAATTATATATATTTCCTTCCGGTGTTGACCATGGGCGGTAGAAGGACTTGTCATTTAGAAAGGAAAATTAGAACGTACTTCTTCCAAAGACGGTTGCGATTATAATTGGGTTGTTTCTAGGATAAAATCTGGGATTTTATTATACCAGCTAAGTTGTCGCTCTAAAGTTACACTCGATAGTGGCTAATAGTCTAGAGATGATAAAATTGTATGTTATGGCTGTTGTTGCATACCTACGGTGATTTGTTCCAGATGAAAATTCCTGCAATCAAAATATAATATGAGGATACAATATATGGAGATATATATGGAATATAAACCTAAATAATGATTTATATCACGTGCACATGCATGCAAATTACTGAAAGCTATACACAATTATTTATCATTTTGTTCATCATGTTGGTTTATTTTATAATTGTCCTATCTTGAATCTTAATTTACAATGTTTCATTCGATCTAACTTCAGATTTATTCAAGTGTTCATTGTGGCAGTGTTGAGAATTAAGACTACAACCTCCAAATAAGCACAACTTATAACTAAATTGTACACAGATATTTGCATATTGCACCATAAGATGTTAAAAATATCATAAAAAAATACAGACCGCATATACGTAATTGCTGTTGATAGAATGTGGGCAAGCTACCTCCGTGGATTAAACAAAATAGTTCGTTCAATAGATCATTCTGATCGCAGAGATCGGGTAAAAGACTACCTCGCTCGTCATAATACACCTACGGAGCTTGAAAGTTTCAGCGACCAAAACGTTGTATGAAAAATGACATAAAAATAGACATATGTCTAGATAATCCAGATAATAGTAATTACGTCGCATCTTAAAAATCCATATAGTAATTTGAGCTTTTTTTTATGTGGCTGATTGCTTATTTCTTATATACATGTTGTCCCAAAAGAAGCTGACGGTCAAAAAAATCATAATTTTCTTAATTTTTTATATATATTTTCTTGTATTTTTTCAGATCATCTAAAGTAACCCTTTCAATGTCATCCTGACTCGTTACACTGCCGAAGGAGCAGATATTTATCGTAGAGTCGTATTTTCGGTAGAGTCAATATAAGAAACTTAAAAGAGAATTTCGACGAAACTTCAACACAAGAAATTCCCCTACTCCCAATGAATTAAAAGCTATGGTAACTCGATTTCATGAGCAAGGGTCTGTATGTGACCTCCCTAAATCTGGGAGACCCCGTACGGCAAGATATGATGAAAATCGTCAGAGACTAGCAGAGAGAGTGACCGAGGGTCCATCTACATCAGTAGGAAGGAGATCAAGTCAAATTGGGGTCTCTCGATCAATATGGTTTCAACAGGATAGGGCAACGGAGCATACGGCACGAGAAACATTAAATCTTCTCCAGAACATATTCGACAACCGAATAATTTCTCGTGCCTGTGAGATAAATTGGCCACCCCGCTCGACAGATCTCACATGTTCAGATTTTTTGCTTTGTGCTTATATCAGAGCGGCTATATGCAAACAAACCAGCAACAATAAATGCCCTTAAAAGCAATATAGAGGAGAAAATTAGGATCATAAGCCCTGAAACATTAAGGGATGAACAGGAGAATGTCATGCAGAGAACAGAAGAGTGTGAAAATGAAACAGGTGAACATTTGAGTAACATCATTTTTCATAACTAAAATTAGACTTTGTGAAAAACATACTCTGGAGAAAGTTATGTAAATAAAATTAGAATAAGTAGACTACATTTTTTCCCTTACTTAACAAATCACGTTGAGGTTATGAAAATTGAAAAGCATAACAAAATATAGAGGAAGTTTATAAAAATTAAAATCAATCAGCTTGTTTTGGTACACCCCGTATATATATATATATATATATATATATATATATATATATATATATATATATATATATATATATAAAAAGAGATAGAGACGGCGACGAAAGAGTGCGAAAGTCGAAGCGAAATGATACTGATGATAAAAACAGAGGGAGTATAATAAACAACTACTTCATTTAATTGCTTTTCAGAGGAAGCGTTAATCACTTTCTGTAGTTTATGCTTCGTATAATGACTGTTGATGAGCTAAGTAAAAAGAAGCAAACACATACTTCAGTGAAAAAGATAACCCCAATACATTACATTTGCAGCACGTTTGGCAATGACACTATGAGTAATATGGCCAACACAAACACTGTAAAACTGCGGACGAGAAATACCTTTTCTGTCTTGTATGTTCCCAGACTTAATGTGAATGTGAATCATATATATATATATATATATATATATATATATATATATATATATATAATATGTGTGTGGGCGTATTGTTACTTCCTGTAGAATTGACAGACTACGTATTCCCATTGTAAGGGTGCCAACACGTGGAATTTTTGTGGCAAAGTTGTGCGCGCAATCCTCTAGCACACTTATTTCGAGTTGACGTTCTTAAATACCAATGTAAAGTGATGGTTCAGGACAGTTGGAAATAATGCCAAGATAAGCAGACAGCACATACACAGCCTTGAATTCCCAAATGGTTTCTATTGTGGTACTAGTCAGGATCAATTTTCTATTAAATCTCTTTTACGTTACTAATTGCTTATATCTCAATGTATATATATATATATATATATATATATATATATATATATATATATATATATATATATATATATATGTGCGTATACCTGATTATGCCCCATATGTCTGTGTGAATTCCTGGGTATATATAAATATATATATATATATATATATATATATATATATATATATATATATATACATAGAGTCATCCACAGTTCGGCTAGACACACACACACACACACACACACACACACACACACACACATATATATATTTATATATATATATATATATATATAAAGAGAAACAGAAAGAGACAGAACAGGGCATGGAGAGAGACTAGCAAAGTAAGAAATAAAGAGAGAGTATCGCATTTACGAATCAATGTCATACCTAAGTAGCTATGTGAAATACTATACCTAGTTTCATAGTAGTCTACTGTTTTCATTCTGTTTTTCTTTCACTACTGTATCGTTGCATCATTTTACTTGAAAATACGTAAAAGGCGGTCATAGTATTCATACATACATATACACTGCGTGTCAAATTATTAACGAGATAATATTTTTACCAGTTGCAGAAACTTCCGGTAGTTTCGTATCAAAAGCTTCGGAAACGTTGTGAGTGCTGAGCTGCGCGTACTGTAAAAAAAATTGCCATCGTATTGCTGAATCAACGGTATTTGAGGCGTGTCAAATTATTAACAAGGCAGTTTGTTTCGTCAATAAAATGGGTCGTATAGTTGATTTGAGTAGTTCTGAAAATAGTTATGTTACAGAACAGCCAGAAAAAGGTAAAACAGAATATAGAAAATAATAGGAAGGTTGCATCAAACTGTGAAGCAATTTGTCAAGGACCCTTCAAAGGTACCTAAGAGAGCTGATAAAGGTAAATCAAGAGTTGTTTCACCCCGTTCTATACTCCAAATTTAACGTGAAGTTGATAAGGACCCTTGGCAAAAAAGTCGAGAAATCTTTGACCAAGCCAGGACGAAGAATGTCTCAAAAAGTACGCGATGTCGCCTTCTGAAAGAAGTGGCAAATTCTGTTAAGCCTGTAACAAAGCCTCAATTAAAACAACCTCACATACATGACCGATTGAAATAGGTATAACACAACATGAAAACGGTTTTTCCAAAGTTTTGTTCATGGATAAAATTCGTGGAGTCTTGATGGGCCAGATGACTGGAGCAAGGGATGGTCCTAGATGGATGACATCGTTATCAGCATTTAAGGCGCCACCCAGTTTGTTGCGGGATATAGATTTGGGCTGGGATCATCGGAGGTACCTTAGTTGGCCCATGGAGAGTACCAGAAGGCGTAAAAATGACGTCAAATGCTTACATAGCTTTTCTGAAGGAGAGCTTTTAAACATGGCTGAAGATGCAAATATTTACATTCAGATGAACCATTATTTTTATGCAGGATAATGCGCCCTCGCATGCAGCAAACAAAAGCAAAGAGCATTTGCAACAACTGGGGTTCTCTGGGCTACGGAAGATCGAGTGGCTTGCCAAGTCACCAGATTTGAACCAAATTGAGAACTTTTGCAGTATCATGAAGCGACAACTCTATGCGAGTGGACGCCAATTTAAGAGAAAAGATGTGTTTTGCAATGGTCTCCGACAGGTATTGCGAGGGATAACTGTTGATAACATCTCAAATTTGACTAATTCTGTTGATCAAAGTCTTTTAGAAGCCATTCATAAAAAAGGATCGTATATCTCCTACTGATTATGTCAACGTATAAATGGCTATGCAGTTATTGTTTTATAAGCATTTTCCTAGTTCAGTTAATAGTTGAAAATTTTTTCAATTAAAAATTAATGGGTATATTGTTTTTTTCCCAACTTCGTAAATAACCTGACACACTGAAATGAACATATATTCCTATCTTCTGCCATAATTTAACATACTTTCAATATCTAACTAGAGTAGCTGAATAGCACTTTCTCAAAGTCTCATGGACTTTTATTCGCTCGTACCTTTAATATCTAAAAAATGTAAATTCGTTAATTATTTCATACGCAGTATATATATATATATATATATATATATATATATATATATATGTGTGTGTGTGTGTGTGTGTGTATTATTTTCCTACATTCAAAGTATCATATCATAAATATTCTTTTTCGTTTTTAACACATGAAGATATAAACCACACAAATTTTTGCTCCACGTAAACATTATTTAAAATGGAATAATTGTTTATCATCGTGCAAGCACTATTTTAGATGCTTTATTCTGAGTATAATATGTATAGAGAATAATGCCTGATGAAAAATGTGAACAACTATCAATAGAAATACAGGATATTAATTAAATTAAACAGGATTTTCTTCAATTAAAATGGAATTTTCTCCTCTATACATTGATATTACGAAACATTAGCTTGCATTAATATATTAGTTACTATAAATTGGTCATTTTTATGCCAATGTCATACTTTTATCGTTAGATTGCTGTTTCCTTATTCGAGCAAGATACTGTCTGCTAACCAAGATGTTACTTGCAGTCTACTATTGAGTAGTGACTCCGTAACTATTGCATGAAAAAACAATGTTTTTATTTCCTCGCCAAATATTTAATGACTTCTTTTGGAATAGTGATAATAATAATCTCCATTTTCGTCTGTTTCATTTCAGATATTATTTAATATAATATCGATTTTCAAAAATCATTTTTACAAAATCGATTATTAATGGTTTTCCAACCGGGCGACTATTTATACTACTATAACATAAAATTTAATAACTGTCCGTTACTACTATTACTGCTACATCTACTCCTTATTTCTAACATCATCAGACTGCGTGCTAGAATTGTTGAAACTTCTACCAGCGGTTTATAATTTCTTATCGCTTGTACATTGATTTTTACAGAGAAATAGAGAAAGAGAGGGAAAGTTATATGGGGAGAGCGAGCCAAAAAAAGGAATGAAGTGGTAGAAAAAAAACCATAAACATTACATTTCTTTACCAAATATTTCATGAATTCTTTTGGAATAGAGATAATAATAATAATACTCATGTTATTCTGATTTATTTGTGGTACTTGTTATATATTTTGATATAATATCCATTTAAAAAAGAAAAATATACTATACAGATTTGGATATTACTGTTTTCCCCTGTAACTATTTATACTAAACTGCTTGTTAAATCACGCTGAGCCATTGTTAATACTAACTTTTCACAATAGCGGGCAGCAGTAACTACGCGTACTAACTGATCGCTTGTTAGACCTATTCATGCCATTTTTCGTTTTAATCAAAGCTGCATGTTTCTCGGCTGTTTCTAAATAACTGCTCTGTACTTCCACTTAATAATTTAATGAACAAAAATATATCCTCAAACTAGAATTTATCTTCAAAATACTAGTCGAACAATGTAATCCATTAAAGATGGACTCTTTACGTTAACCACCAGCATCGATATCATTTAAGTTTGTTTACATTTGTAAAGGAAAAAAGTAAAAGTTAATCGCATTATTATTTCCAATGTAAGGATGTGATTATAATTTAATTTTAATGAACCACGTATTATTACTGTTGTTTTAAAAAAGCTAATATCGATTTCTAAGTGTTCGTTTTCTACCATGCTGGCTTAGTTGTTAATGGTTCAACTTATTTAAAAACATTAATTCAGTTCAAAATGAAATTACAGACTGAATAATATGTTTTACAGGTTTGTACTTATTTACTGTTGTTTTGTAAGAGTCAACATCGATTTTTCTACCAAGCTTGCTAAGTTGTTTGTAGTTTAACTTATTTTAAAGTGTTTATTCAGTAAGAAAAAACATTAGATAAGGTAAAATGAGATTAGGATGGGCCGAGATTTGAACTTTGTAAGCAAGGTTCACCAATGGAATTTCGCATTTTTCAGGTTCACATAAAATAGTTTAGATATGTTGTTGGAAATGGAATTTTAATTGTTCAATTCTTTTTATGAAAACTGAATAAAAATAAGGTCAGATAAAATAAACAACAATGAAATGGAACCTGCGGAATTGAGTGCTGATAAAGCAGGCCGCGAGTGATGGCACTAAAGAGAGAAGAAGTCCTGGCTCAATAAATTGAATAGGCAGGCGTTGGAGGATACGAGAATTACTTAGGGTACCAAAAGGACTATAAGAGTCAGTACCACAGGAACATCAGATAATGAAGTGAGAGAAAAGTAAAACATTCCGTAAGTACGTAGGAGGATATACCCTTATATTTTTAGAGATGCATAAATGCGGGATATATCTGCTTGAAATTCGACGCTCTGATAAACAAAAGTAAAAACACAGAAATCGGTTCATTGTTAGAATTTAGTGCGCAAATAGTAATTTTGGCGCAAGAGATGGGGGTTACTTACTTAAGGGTGATATTTATATAGTCTTTATCAATTTCCAAAAGTCCAAGCACGGAAATCCGAGCGAATCAGTGTGATGAAATGTATATCTTTATAATTGGAAGGACACCACAAAGATTTAAGTCGATCAGCTTTGAGTATGTCCCGAAAATTAGATATTTAAAAAATGAAACAAATCATAATTAGTAGAACACCCAGGCGAAAGAAACCATCAGTACACCTTTGGACGAAAAAGTCGTCGATTTCGATAAAGGGTGGCTGGATGAAACAGCTGACGTGAATCATAGAAGGTATATCCTACACCCAAAATGTAAATGTCAGGAATATCAGAGAGATTCTGATCCAAAAAAAAATAATAAAATTATGAAGTCAGTTGGAAAGGGCTGACTAAAGGAGTTTTTTTGGTGGGAGGAGGAAATCTTTCTTAGCATAGTGGAACACTAAACATGTACAAACAACTTTGAATTCCTTAATGTAATCATCATTTCGACCGATCAAATGGAATAAATGAACATCTCATATTTTAACTGCCGTCTTCGTGTCATCTTTCTACAAAATTAAAGGTAATTTGAAATCATCGTTATTAATGAACTTTGTATAATCTATATTGAGGAATGTGTGCCCCTCTTCATCATAAGTAATGACTGTCCCCTCTCATGTGTTAAAAGAGCTGATCATCCCCTCTCTCTCTCTCAGTCACTAATCTGTATTATAAGGTCAACAGAACAGTATAAATGTCTTTCCTATCTCTTCTCCTCCTCATCAATATGAATGTCCCCAGTTATGCAACAATAAAACAAAATATTACTCACTGGCCTTATTAAATTTGAATCGTTTAACTTTACGAAAATTAAACTTAGAAGTAATTATAATTTGGATGCAGCGTGAAATTTAGGAAAAAAATCATCCGTTTTTGATAGCTAGGAAAACTCCATTATTGAATTCATATCGATTGAAAACACATTTTCGGACGGTTCTTGAAGGGGGCATTGTGTTTTGCGGAAAAATATACATGTTTTTATATATTTACTTTTTTCACTATTGTTTTAGTATGCATACAATCGATTTTAAATGTTCATTTTCTATCTAGCTGTGCAAGTTTTTAATGGTGTAACTTTTTATAAAACGTTTATCTAGTTTTAAAAAAGTAGTCTCGAGTGTTACTTTAAAACAGAAAATATGTTTGGCATGAGAGTATCATCTCTCGGGAATCTCGGTAATCACTTAAAAGCAGAAATTTAAAGAAAATACGGAAGTAGAGATAGATTTAAAAATAGGCTCCCACTCCTAAATAAAAAAAAAAACAAAATTCATGTTTTTAAAGTGATGCCCAATGTTGGTATTTTTTAAAGTAATTTCCAAGATCAGTTTTCGGCAGGAGTCAAACTGTCGGAAATGGATACAGTTGATTATGTAACGCAACTGAATAGAACGGAGTCAAGACACGAAAAATAAAGCTATATATTTATTCAATCTTGTTTTAATATGAACCAATAAACCTTCTTGGATTAATGATTATAAAAACAAATATCACATTATGTGATGATATGATTCATGATATTCTGGACATGTTTTATTAATTAATAAATATCATTTCATTATTTTTGTTGTTGTAAATGTTGCTGATAAATATAATTTTAAAAAGTTAGGTATTTTCCTGAAAAAAGATTTCTGGTTAAACGAAAAATTATTCATCACAATGTTTATCCGGAAAATTATTTTACCGAAAACTACTAATATTAAAATTTAAAAAGAAAGATACTAGAATTAAAAAAAATTATTTCACTTACACTAAATTAGATGTGCCTTCTGCACTAATAAACATGTAATTGGCATTTTATTGCACTTTTTAAGATTTTAAATATTTATCGCTTTTTCCTTATAAAAATGCTCATTATATTGATTATATTTTTTGACAAAAGAAATAAAATTAATTGCATATAAAAAATTAGAAACGAAATTTTAAATCGTGAGAATAATCTAAAATGATTAAAATATAAATAAATTTTCTCGTCATAAAAATATGATTATTAGATTAATTTTTATTTGCAGAAGAAAAAAAACATTGCTAAAAATACATATTGGCGATTTATCAATATATTTTCATAAACGCGATTATTGTTTTCATTAATAATTATAATGTGAAAAATTGTTTTATTTCAGTAAAATAAAATAGCATACATAAATTATGGGGAATGCATATGAATAAATTCTTTATAAGTAAAAGATTGTTTGATAATTGGCTGATTTTGGATTTTATAGTTATTCTTTCTTTTGCCAATTAAAATGAATTCAATCACCCTTTTTGTTAATGACGAAATGTATTGATAATTTATTGATTAAAAGTTTTTCAACCTCTGTTATTATTCTTTAAAAATCAAATAAATTTAAGATCATTTTACTAAATAACCATTTTTTACAAAATATATTTGTATAATTGCCAAAATGTATTGATATAATTAGCTAATTTTGCAATTTTCTTATTATGTTTTACAAGCAATTAATTTTATTTTTTCTGTCAAAAATTATGATCAATATAATAATAGTTTTTATAATGAGAAATGTATATTATATTTAAAATCTTATAAAGTGCAACAAAAAGGAAATTATATTTTAGTAGTGCATAAGGTACATCTGATTGAGTGTAAATATTTTTTACATCTTATTATTTTCTTGATTTTTAAAGTTTAATATTCATAGTTTCCGGTAAAATAATTTTGCTGGTAAAAATTGTGTTGAATATATTTCTGTTTAGGCAGAAATATTTTTTTCAAAAATATATAATATTGAAGAAATCCGCCATTTTGACTATACGTTTCGACTTTATTTGGACGTTTTTTTTTCGAAACAAACGGCAACCTAATTTTTTAATATTTGATGAAACCTATTTTTATATAGATATTTCAGTAACTCGATAGGACTCCCGCTATTGGGCTTAAAACAAAACCGGGTTACAATTTTTCGTGCTATGGGAACAATAGCAATGATTGGGGCTTATTATTCTAAAGATAATTCTGAGAATTCTGTTACTGTTAACTCAAAACCTTACAGCCAAATGATCAATAATTTTTCTGCCTGAATAAGGACGAAAATTAATTCACATCTAATTTGCGTATTTTAAGCAAGATGGAGCGACAGCACATGCACTTAAGAATCCAATGCCATTCTTGGACCAATATTTGGTAACCAGTTTATTTGCAGATTGTACAAATCAAATTCTTCTTGTGGCAATATGTTGAGGAACGTAATTATACGGGAAATTTGTGTAACATTGAAAATTAAATAAAGAGTGTTGTCCTGTAATTTCAGATAAAGACAGAAATCGGCTGCAGAGAGTAGATGGAAACTTTCATAAAGTCATTCAAGGATTCACCAACGAAAATGGCCATCTCATGAAACTATATTACTGCACATATAATTCATAGAATGACATAACTTTTCAAGAAATCGACGAATAGTTTTGTCATTTTTAATAAAATCTCATATTTTATATTTGCAGTCTACTGTTTTTGCTGCACTGTGTGATTTTTTCTTTTTCATATTTTTTTTACTCTTTTTTACCCTTTCGCACTCTTTCATTATTTACTTTTTCCATTGTTTCTCATTAATCAATTTCGCATAGCGATTCAATTTTCTCTGTGATATCTGTTTAACAATTACTAATCTCTAATATTTTTTATGTAACTCAACTTTGCCAATTTAAAAACTGAATTAGTTTTATATCAAATGGATAATATATTTACTTGCTTTCAACATTCTTTCTTTTATTCGTTTATCATATTATTCTTATATTTTATATTTAATTCATGAAGAAGCAAGCATTGTCATATTAGGCATTTACCTCTTTTCTAATTGTATGTTTCAACCTTTGACGAATCAATATCATTTCATACAATTCAGAAACTAAATATCCGGTATTCATATAGTTTCCGGCTATATCTTTTAATTATACTTCCACCGAATTCATTCTATTATAAAAAAAATCACTCTTATTTATAACAAATACCGATAACTCGTGAAGAAAGGGGCACATGTAAATCAAAAACTAATCAGGTTTGATTTCAGGTCAATAAGTCAATAGTGTTCTTTAGTAAACACGAATAAAGGTTCTTATAATTAATACATTAATTAATATGATGAAATAAATATCTCACAGTGTAAACAAGATCTGTGATGAAGAGAAAAAAGATAAGTGATGCACGTGAATATTCTATCCAGTGTTGTCGGTTACATTGAAAATGGCCTGTTTCGTAATTATAAACTCATCACTATATGCTATCATCTACAAGTATTTTTCTGGCGCGAAATATTTTTAAATCTCTATCAGATCTCATAAGATATATCCTTTACGATGATATAATCAGGCGCCCATTAAATTGTCTTTATATTGGGAAGACTTAAAGTTATTTCTCTCGTTTCATTAATGCAACCTCTAAACAATACATTCATTATTTTACTAGCGTGGATATTCCAACGTTGTATTTTTATATGTAAGATATTTTTGCTGAGCACTCTGTAGATGTTCAACGTATATGGAGACCCCGCGAGAATATTGTAGCCATTTTGTTAAAAGTTTATCTACGTAATCTTGTTAATTTAGTGTCAGAATATATTTGGTTAGTTCAGTTCATCTCCAATATTCTCATTAGTGTCTGCGATATATTTTCCTTGTATACACGTCTCATACAATCACAAACCCTACAATATTATTATACCATCTTAAGACACAACAGATACTACTCTTGTCTCTTAGGCAGAAGATCCAGAAGGTACATTTTATTTTCTCGTACAGCTCGTAATTTTTATATAATGTGTCCTTGGTGATCTGGATATAATATTTATAAAAATGGCGACATGTCACAATTGGGATGATTAAAAACATAATTAAATGAACCAACACAAGTGTAATTATTAGTAAAAAAAACAGGGAGCATGCCTGAATTGAAAATATTTTAAACTAACACTTTGCAGATAAAAAAAAATTATTACGTACGTACTGCCATGCCTTAATTCGTATTCTTTCTATATTTATAGTTATAGAAATCTATTCCATTAGAAAACATAACAAAACGAATTCTTATATATTGATCTTTTAAAGCAATCAATTTCAGGTGACCACATTATTCAGTGTCATATAAATAAATATAAATTTTAAAAAATATAGAAAAAAATCAATAGTAAAAATACAGGAGAACAATAGGATGCGTGGGTGGATTAGGGATCTTTTTAACCAACGCATTTAAGGTTAAAAAATGAAAACTTACTTACATGGGAAAGATAAGTTGTGTTTAGAAAATTCGTTTATATATATATATATATATATATATATATATATATATATATATATATATATATATATATATAGTTCCGTCAAAAAGAAAGTGCACACTTGTCATTTTTTCTAAAATAGCAAATTTAAGCTAAATCGAATGTAAATGTTTAAACAAAATATACTTCATTTGATTCGCCTTTTATTTCTGTATATTTTTTCTTGTTAAAATTATATTTTCAATTTACGTATCCCCTTGGACACATCGATTAAAAAATATCCTGCACCCAAATTGCCCATCCACCACCTTGTAGCGTTGAAACTGACCATCTAGGATTGAATTATTCGCCCTTCCTTTGACGGACGTGCTGCTTATCATTACCGCTTAGCCTATTAAACTTGCTTTATTATTTTCATTGCATCTGACGAAGTCCAGACGACACTTTAAATGTTTTGCAGAAATCATTAGTTTGCGACTTGAAACAGAGCAAAGCAAATTAAATTCTTTCAATTTGTTCAAAACTGTAGAAAGAAGGCAGTTATCACAAAATTACACTGTTGCTGGATTTGAGAAGTCGTTCCAATTATGTTTCTGATAGCATTGTTTTCCCATAAGAAGCAACTCTAGGACTACCAGATTAAGGAGTATAAAAACGCATTTTGGTGCTTTTGCATACTCATTCGTACTGCTTTCTCATTTTAATAAGTTTCCCTTTTACCAATTTGGACCTTTCAAATATGGAGAGCATGTATAATGTTTTAAAAATATTATAATCCACTGACACGTGTGTCGTTTACACCTAATCAGAGTTGCTGAATCTAGCGCGATTTTAAATCGGACCTCATAGTAGGAAGCCTAACACCTTCCACTGGACTCTCTCGCACGACTGTTTTGGATATATCGAGATTTACGTAGCTGTTTATTTGTTTTTGTTTTGCGTTACGTTTAAATAAACAAACAACTCATGCATGTATATATGTATATTTAGTTCACACACACACGCATATATATATATATATATATATATATATATATATATATATATATATATATATATACATATATCTACATATATATGCATATATATACATGCATACATTTATATATACATATATATATTTTTTTTTTGGAGAGAGATGCACGTCAGTATTCAATTGAAAATCAACATTCGATGTATAATGCATCGTTTCTATGACCCCACGTTAATCATACAATAATTACACAAGCGCTGGTTAAAGGCTAGCCTTCAGGATTTTAGGGTTGACCGATTCCTCTTTAGATATGACCCTACGATCAAGATCACATCGGGATTTAATTAAATGTTCAATCTAATGGAGGGAATCCGGCATTCAACGGTCGCAAATTTGATATCATTCTACAATCCGTGCGGGATAAATAGCACTGCGGAATAAAATCGTTTTTTATTCTTATGTAGAATACTATTTTCTATTCGTGGTATGTTTCTTCGATCGTATAGAAGCAAAAGAAAATTAATTCAGATGCGAGTGTTATATTACTCATATACATTTAATTGGTGTTTTTCTATAAATCAAATTGAATATATGCGTTACTAAAGTGATCTTTAAAGAAGAGGTGTATATTATTAAGTAATATATATTTTTTTTATATGAAATCAAAAAAGAAAATCGTGACTTTTAAAAATTTTATTTCATACGTTTTCTTATAGTTTCGCCTCTTGAGCGCTAACAATTTCGTATGGTAAAACACATGTGTATTCAGTAAAAATATATCCCTGCATTAATACATCATGATATAATATATATAAACAGCTTTACAACATCAACATTCTGATCAACATCTGGCATCAGTTGAAATGAATGGCTCTCGTCTTCAGGAGACCTCAAGTTTTAAAAAGCTTCTGGGCTTGATCTTAAATGGATAACGTACATCAAATCTGTTGCCAATGCCGCTGGAAAAATGCTTGGATCTTTCTATCGATCCAGTAGATATCTCACTTCTGATGCAATTCTCTATCTATATAAGAGCCATGTACGTCCGAGGATGGAATACTATTACCACATCTGGGCAGGAGCTGCTAGAAAGGACTTGTCCCGCCTTGATAGAGTTCAAAATAGACTTCGTAGCCTCGTAGGAGATGTCCTTTTCTCTTCCATGCAACCTCTATCTCACAGAAGAGATGTTGTGAGTTTGTCTCTGATGTATCGTTATTTTCACCGAAAGTGTTCTACTGAGCTTCAGTGTATGGCCCCCTCTCGCCAAACTTTCACAAGAAACACTCGTCTAGCTGAAAACGCTTTCAATAATTCGCCCCACTCTTTATCTGTGCCTACACCTAAACGTAGATTTCATGAACAAAGCTCCTTTCTTAGAATTGTCCGCCTGTGGAATTGTCCTCCGTTTTCCTGCTTTCCGGCTGACTACAATATGGGTGTCTTCAAGTCAAACGTAAACAAATTCTTGATGAGCCGTTCCACATATGTAAACTAATTTACCGAATTTCCACTACTAATGATTACTATATTGTCCAATTGTGTACTGTACACTGTTTACCTCTTATCCTCAAGTGGCCTCTTGGCCTTGATAATGTGATGATGTATGTGTAAAAAAAGAAAAAAACACTCTTCACTCCCATTTTTGCATGTATGTTTCATTTGTATATTAATTCAGCGTCGTTTTGTAAATGTAATACTACCTAACATACTCAAGTATTGGAAGTACCAACCTATTGAGATTCTTAATAGTTGATTACTTGCATAAAATCACGCCATGCGCTTAGAACTTAAGCATTGACTCATTGAAAATTCTGAGTCGTGCTCATTCAAGCATTCATTTATAGATCCTGAAGAATATTTATTTTTTTTTTTAGTTTTTAGATTTGATTAAATTTTAATCACATGGTAACGAATTAAGACTAAAAGAGTTATACGTTTTGCTTTCAATTCTAGCTTGTTGATCATATTTTTTAACGTCTCAAATCACTACTCTACGGGCTTTACAATGTAACAATAAATGATGCACATTCCTAATAATTACTATACACTTGCATGAATTAACAAATATATTTAAGCGTATTTTCGGCAAACACTATGCAGCCTGTTAATACCTCCCCATGTATATATATATATATATATATATATATATATATATATATATAGTCATCCACATACAGTACTGTTTCGCTGTTTCACAGCTCATCAGTGCGGCTAGACAGGCAACTACCTCAAGCCAGGATCGAAAAATACACATAATTATATATATATATATATATATATATATATATATATATATATATATATATATATATATATATATATATATATTAATAAGATAGCGTATGTGTTATTTTTAGTATCACGTTTGCATATTCTTTCTTCCGAGTGACTGTTATTAAATGGTTTTTTCTATGGCTAGGACAACAGTATATACTTTTCATCGGGTTTACTCTCGAATGCGTATCCGTTGATATCTTATATGCTTAACATAGAGAAGTGTCATTCTCGGTTGATTAACTGTGTCTAATTGTGTCGGATATATATCCGAAGGTCAAAATAATGAAATAAAATATACTGTTGTTATAGCCCAAGTTATGACCTTCCATTTCGTGTACGAAATAATTTTACCAAATAATCTCCATAAATTTTGATTTCGGTTTCGATTATTGCCGATCACACTTATGTAATCTATTTATATTAAAAATAAATTACCAAAAATTCTGCATAAGTATATTTATATCGTCTATGTGTGTGTCTGGTCACGAATAAGCTCCTATATGATTGACTATTATAGAAAACTGATCATATATAATAATAGATGTATGGACACATAGGAATTGGTATGTTTGATCAGGTATAATGATGATTCATTAACATTGTAGGGTCTGCGTACAAGCCTGGTCCACAAAGTATGGAAATAAAAAAATTCAAGACTAAAAAAAACGTTTACAGTGTTTTTGATATAGATGTACATAATAATAATTTGATAAGTATGTTTTAACTTAAATAGGGATGGTATAATAAAATTGCGGGGTCTGCATTCGCGCCTAGCCTCCATAGAATGGAAATAGGCACACACTTTAATAAAGACTTTTCATATCCATCTGCGTAAGTATAATTTGATAATTATGTTTCAGTTTGAGGAAATATGGTATAATAAAATTATGGGGTGTTCGTTCGCGCCTGACCTCCATCGAATGGAAATATGTCACAAAGTTTAACTAGGTTTTTTAATATAGATCCACAGAATATTGTGATACGTGTTTCAGTGTGAACAGGTATTGTATAATAAATTATGGGATTTTTATATTTTATTTTTATTTTCATCATATTTCTCTTTGGTTTTGATGCCCCAAAATTCGAAGCTATCTCTTTACAACCCTTCCTTTTCCAAACCTATCATACTCTCATAAATAAGAGTCCATTTTCTGTAGGCTTTTGGTTTCGGAGCTGATTCAAGCTGATGCACTTAAGTCATATAGATATTCTTTTGTATTTTTGAAAACGCAACCTTATATAGGTATGTATAGCAAAATTTACTCTATAAATATATATTTGAAATCTGCGTGAACCAAAACATAATATTAAAGCGTACATTATGAATGGCCTACACCGGGCGTCCCTTATAGCGTAGATTAATAATTTTGCAGTTTTCCACAGTCAGACAATGTCACAACACACAGAGCCATGAGAGCCAGCAAACCTGAAGTCCAAGATACGAGTTTCGCTCTCAATTGGAATCAGCAGACCTAGAAGTCGGGATCTGAAACCTGAGTCTCTTGCATGCAAAGCGAGTACTCTGTAGCTTGAGCAACCACGCCACACACAAGAAAGTATATTAACTAACACATATCAAGCAATTAAAGGATAAAATGAACCTACTTCGTCTCCAGATTGTAATGCATGAACATTCAGTGTATTTAATATTTTGGTGTTCAACGATTAAACAGCTAACCAGTTTAATCGCTGTTTTCATTATGTTTATTTACACGAATGGTTTCAACAGAATTTTTGTCGCCATAAATAGTAAATTAATAGTGTGTGTGTTGCAGTTTTATGTTTTACCCCGACAACAAACATTCCGTTCTGTGTCAAAATAATTCCGGTCCACACGACCACCAGACAAATGACACGATGACCCAGATCGTTTACAATTTCATTCTCAGCATTTTCAACTCGATGCCATTTTTATTCGTAAATCTTGCAGGGTGTGAAGTGCACAACCTCTCGTCTTACCTTTGGAGAAAAGGAAAATAGATTGATTTCCAAATGGCAGATTTGTTAGCGAACATTGTTGCCTGGTAAAAAAAAAATCCATCGGCTTCCATTGATCGGTACTTATTTAGCGATGCCCTTTGAACATTTCACTCGTACGCTAGACAGACATTCTATGGAACTTAATTTATACTTAATTGGATGTTTATTATGCGCTTGACGATACATATAATGGATACATCTATAACCCCCTTTCCCCCGTATCTCTTTTACTCTCTCTGATTCTCTCTTAGTCCCTCACTTTCTCTCTCTCTCTGTCTATCTCTCAAATCTCTATCTCTCTCTATATATACATGCATATGTATAGCAATTATAAACAATTCCTCGAGCAAGACACACTTCAGATCAACTTGCACCCTCATATATATATATATATATATATATATATATATATATAAAAGGGATCCATAAAATGTACAGGCATACATACACACACAGTCCATCATAGTGGCGTCCAGGTGCTTAACTGTATTGATGTCGCCAAGTTAAATAACTTCAAAAGACTAGGGTTGAAATTCTTGATAATCTTTCAGTTGATAACATATAGCTGGGTTCTAAGACTCAGATTCATTTTGCGGATGTTAAAGTTCTTACCCCTCAAAAAGATAAGATCAGTGACATGTTCGATGACAACAACTTTGAAATTGGTTAATGTCTGATGAATAAATCTTTGCTTCTTGAAAATTATTCTGATCACACAGCAAGTTTGTGACACTACAAAGAAGTCGAATCCACATCGGAACGTTGCTAAGAAAAATGAAAAACAAAAACAATATGAAAAACGGTTGATACAAATAATCTGAATGAATTTAATCAACTCCTGTGATAATTGGTGCTTCCACCTTTTCAATATCCTCATGTCAAAATGTGGTTTTATTGTGATTAAGGATCCGGAAAATATTTTGAAAAGATGGCAGAATCACTTTGTAGTAGAAGCTAATGCAATTGATAGCTTACAACACTGTCATCTCGTCTTCAGAATGGATCATTTTGCTAGTATGGTTGAAATGAAGTTGGCACAAGTCAGCATTGTCAAGGCACCTAGATGGGATGGTCTTCCAGTGGAACTTCTATAAAGTAGAGGTGTGAACACAACTAGTGTTATCCAGAGTTTTATTAAATAGATATTGGCTGGTACTCCTTTTACACAAGAGTAGATTGATATTGTTTTGATGGCCTTATTTAAAGGAAAGGGACAGAAAAAAGGTTTGTGATCAGTACCGCGGAATCACACGATTAGAAGCTGTTTGGAAAGTTCTCGCACAACGTCTATCACACATGCTTCTGGAGAATGTTTACCTAATACTATTCCAGAGTCACAAAGTAGCTTTAGGTTTGGTAGAGCGACTATAGACATGATTTCCGCGGCCCAGCAAGTCCGGGAATTATGCAATGAGCAGCAGATTCCACTGTATCAAATATTTGTTCATCTGACGAAAGTATTTGACACCGTCAACAGGGATGCTTTCTGGTGAATGTTAGAAAAAGTAGGGTGTCTTCCAACCTTTGTTTGAACATTCAAGGAATTTCACAGGAGCATGACTGCTCGATCCTCTTTTAACGGAAAATTGTCTGATGAAATACCGATAGACGATGGTGTCAAAGAAGTTGATATTCCTGCCACTCCTCTGTTCTCTATATTTTTTTGCTTTTCTACTCGCATATGCGTTTCCGGATTGTTATAAAGATGTCATATTAATGTTGTTTTTTTTTTCACCCCAAAAAAAGCACATTGCCACTTTAGTGTAGGGAGCTACTATCAGGGGCAGCAACTGCTGGGGCACAATGTTGAGATTTGGGCAGCAAGATGTCGGTTCACGTTACACTTGAACTTCTGCATGCCAGTAGAGTTGGGGAAGCAGGGACCTGGAATGGAATTCCAGAGTCTAGCGGTTCTGGGGAAGAAACTACTGGAGTAGAAAGATCTTTTACATCTAGGGATCTCTACTGTGTGGGGGTGGGATTTAGCTGCCTGTCGGGTTTGTTGAGGGTGTCTACGTCGTGGGGGCACAAGTGTCTGCAGTTCGTCAGAACATTCACCATTAAAATACTTGTAGAACAGGCAGAGGGATGCGACGTTTCTTCGATGAGGCAGAGACTGAAGCTTAGATGCCAGTTCAGGAACTATCAGATTGGCGACTCTCTTTTGAACCTTGTCTAGGAGCGAGAGAATAGCAGCAGACGCACTAGCCACAATGTGACAGCAATACTCCATACATGGACGAATGGTGGCCTCATAGAGGTACAGTATACTTTCAGGTGTCAGTAGTTTTCTAGCACGGTAGAGAGAGCCTACCTTTTTCGCAGCGCTCCTGGCAATGTTTTCAATATAATTGTTCCAACTCATGTTTTCATTGAACGTTAAGTCAAGCAGTTTGAAACTAGATTTTGCATATTTTTATCTGAAAAGGTGTACTGTCAGAATTATGCTACATAAAATCTTAGTTAAGGAGATACTGCATGCAGATGATGATATTTTTATCCCACAATGAGGCTGATATACAGCATATAATGTATAGTTTTGCTGACTTCTCCACTGCCTTTGGTCTGAAGAGCAATCTGTCTTCAACAAAGGTGATATTCACTACTGAACCCTGCCTCTCATAGGCGGAGCCGAACATCATATTCTGTGGTGCTTGGTTAGTAGTAAAGCGGTTTGTCCACCTTGGTAGATTCCCTGTCAAGAGATGGTTCTTTTGACAATAAAATTCAAAGACTAATTCAGTAGCCCGCTGTAGCTTTTGGCAAGTTAGCGGATAGAGTGTGATTTGACCGTGTCACCAAAGGCAGAAAAGAGATCTGAGTTTCGGATCCCGAGTTCTAGTGTGTGTACCTGTTGGTACGAACATTGTATAAAAGACACATTAAATGGGTTAATCTATTTCAACAAAAATGCTTGAGATTTATCTTAAACATCAAGTAGCAAGCACAATACACTGAGGTTCTTGTCAGAGTATGTTGCTGTAGTGTTGAGATGCGTGTAATCAGATGTCACATACGTTGGGTGGGCCACCTGATTCAAATGAAATATTGTAGGCTGCCCAAGCGATTTTTATGGGACTTGGAAAATGTCATGCGTCCTCAACATAAGCATATGGAGGGGTTCAGGGACAATACAGAGAGCAATTTGCATATCCACATCGACACGTGAGAAGAACAGTAAGTTTTAATTTTCAGACTTTTCTCTTTAATTTTAATCTGTATATGTTTACGTGCATTTTATAATAATAATGATATATATATATATATATATATATATATATATATATATATATATACATGCGTTGTAATGAAAAAAAACCTGTCACCCGTAGCGTTGAGCCATTATAAATATCATGCCTCACAAGGAACGATGGGGTTGAGCTTACAATGGAAAGATGACAAGCAGGCATATGGATGACAATACGCTCAACGTCTATAGTGTTGTGTGGACTCTTGATACTTGTACCTTCGATTCATTGTGTTTCTCGTCGTCTTTATTACTCGGGACAATCAACTCGTTTGTTTTGTATTGTTTGTTCTTATCAATTTTGAACATTCTCATACTTACGCATTAGAAATTAGATTCATTTAATCTTTCTTGAAAAGTACTAAATTCCGATACTAATGAAGTGGAGGGGGAGTTGGTATAACATAACTATTAATACTTAGCAGAAAATTATGCACAAAGACGATTATATGTGCATAGCACATGAATAACAGAAAATAGTGGACAAAAATGAGGATACTCACAGTTGACTTGACGTAGAAATTTTTTTTACAAGGAGGCAACAACGCATAGAATGATACAAATTCATCTATCAGTCTTAGTCCGCTATTTTTTGAGTTTGTGTGTCATAATTATCACAGACAAAAGTAATATACCTTACTTTACCTGGATTTAGTCATCTGTTTGTTGGCACCTGTTAGTGACGGCTTCGTCCTGTTTTCACATCCAAGAACTCGTGAAAGAGGTGAAATGAGGAGGTAACACTGCATGGAACAGACAAGAAATTAGCTCACATTGATCATAGTTTTTAGTTTTAACATCCATATTACATACAAATGTAATATCCATGAACGTAGAATTATTGTTTTATGCTGCGTTTTAACTCCTGATATCGATGTTTACAAAAATTGTCTCCACAAATCGGAAGCGTTAATTCTTACCTGTATCATCTAAATGTTTTTGTAAACATAAAATATTGAGAAAATACAGATTTTACACAAATATGACCTCATATTTTTTTATAAATAGTTATCTAGGATGCCATCAAGTAAAACATACTTAAATAAACTGATGCAAATTGCATTAAGTATTTTAAAGCTAGCAAAAAGTGTGATTCCACTTGGAACTGACTTAGCGTGTATAGGGACCCTGCACTCATGCCCGGTGGGCTTTCCTTAGGCCACAGTCCTAGTAGATGGAAGGTCAGATGATGGTCTACTTGTGTTGCATGCCTGGTCGTATTGGCATAACCAATTTTTCAGCACCACTTACATAACTGAAACTTTAAAAAATGGCAGTACAATCAAAAATTACGCTTAAACCAGGACAAAACTCTAAGAAAATCAAATTGCCTCCTCCCTTGAGGCTTGCATTTACTAACATCCGTGGGCTTAGAACTAATTTAAATGATGTTGAAGCATTTTTCCTAACAAACCCCCGGATATCTTAGCAGCAAGTGAGACTAATCTACACTCCGCCGCCATCCCTTCTAACTACTTTAACATGCCCGGATATCTCCCACTCTGCCGTAAGGACTCGGACAGACATATGCACGGCCTTGGAGTCTATATTCGAAACACCCTCCCCTGACTAGAGAAAGAAAACTAGAATCGGACGATCAAGCCTTTATGTGCTTTAGAGTTAACATGCAACATATTAGTTTCTTTTATTTTCTCTACCGCTCTCCGTCGACCCAGGACTGCACCCTAATAAACAAAGTCTCTGACAGCATAGATACCGCACTTTCCCTCGACACTAGCGCACAAGTTAATGTATTTGGTAACTTCAATGACCACCACAGTAACTGGATTCTATAATTACACATACGCAGCTGGTACCACAACACATAGCTTCTCTATATCTCATTCCCTATCACAGACGGTTACGTCTCCAATCCGTTTCCCTGACAAGCGAGAGCAACCCACATCACTTTTATATCTGTTTTTGGCCACAGCTCCTGATGATTGTGTTACGAACGCTAACAGCCCACTTGGGAATACTGATCATGTAGTGATAATAGTTAAAATCGCCCTAAACTCTAGAGCCAAAATCTAAAAGTCATTGCTAAAAACAACGATATATTATAAAAACGCCGAGGGGAAGCCATCAGGGATCTCATTACAGACGCCCCATATCGAAATATCTTTTCACTTCCTGCTGAAGAGTGCGCAAATGAGCCCACTGAATGGTCCAAAACAACAATTGAAGCACATGTCCTCACGCGGAAATTTTATCGCAAGCCCCACTCCCCCAATAGTTTAATTGCACATGTGCAGCTGCCATCGCGCAAATGCAGCACGCGTGCCACATGTTTAAACAACACAAACCCAGTTCAAACAAACAGAAGTATATAGAAGCTAGAATTAACTGTAAGGAAGAAATAGCGACAACTAAGAGAGAATTTACTGAAACCACCCAAAAACGCATCGAAGCTCAGAAATAAGGAAGCGTGACTTCTGGAACATCTATAACAGTGTAGTAAATAATGGGCAATCAACAATTCCTCCACTATCCAACAATCAGGAAGTTGTTTGCTCAGCAACCGAGAAGGCTAACATGCTTGCAAGTCAGTTTGCCTCCCTCCACACTAGACCCTGCTAACCACCATCTCCCTGACTTTCCTTTACGGACAGACGCCACACTTGACGATCTGAAAATCGCCCCTTCTCATGTGCGTGTCATTACAAAAAAGCTTTACACGGCAAAAGCATGTTGACCTGATCTCATCCGGCTGTGCTATAAAAAAGTGCTCCGCCGAAGTAGCGCCAATCATCTCCAAACTTTACAACAAATGCCGTAATGAATATTGCTTTCCTGCCTGCTGGAAAACTGCTTCTGTGGTATCAGTTTTCAAAAATTCTGGTGAAAGAACTGGCCCATCAAATTATCGCCTCATTAGCCTCCTCCCACTTTTTGCCAAAATATTAAAATCCATAATAAACCAAGCTCTTGTCCATCACCTTACAGATGCTAAACTTCTTACCGACCAACAATATGGATTTAGGCAAGCCCGTTCCACAGCAGACGTTCTAACTGTAATCTCTGAGCGTATATACCATTCACTTGACAAAGAATGGAGGATAGAGCGATATCTCTAGCTATATCTAATGCTTTTGACAGGGTATGGCACCAAGGTCTTCTTAGGAAAATCAGATCATACGGTATCACTGGAAGAATACTTAACATGATTACATCCTTCTTAGATAAGAAAAAAAAGCAGGTTGTTCCCGATGGCCGTACATCTAAACAATATGATATAAATGCGGGAGTTGCTCAGGGGTCTATCCTTGGACCTCTATTATTCTTAATATTCATAAATGAGATCCCTGACAAAATTGTCTGTGAGATGGGATGGGTATATATGCTGATGACACCACGCTCTATAACAGATACGACAGGAAAGCAAATGAACACATATCTAAAGAAATAGCAGAAACACTAGAGAATGACCTCCAATCCGTAGAGGAATGGGGACAAAAATGGATCGTCACATTTAATACTGCCAAGACTAAACTTGTTTCCTTCAATAACTACAAGAAATCTTCTCTACCACCAATAGCATTGGTCAAAGACTCTTTATCTGAAAGCACATATTTTAAACTCCTCAGCCTAACGTTCACAGGAAAAATGAGTTAGACCAATTACATTGAGAGCATTGCCAGGACCGCTGCGAAAAGGTAGGCTCTCACTACTGTGCTAGGAAGCTACTGTCCCCTGAAAGTATCCTGTACTTCTATAAGGACACCATTCTCCCATGTATTGACTATTGTTGTCATATTTGGACCGGTTCATCTCCTACTAGTCTCTCACTCCTAGACAAGGTTCAAAAGAGAGTCGCCAACCTGATAGGTCTTGAACTATCATCCAAGCTTTAGCCTCTGTCTGATCAATGAAATGTAGCATCCCTCTGCCTGTTCTACAAGTACTTTATGGTATGAGTTATGACGAGCTGCAAGCACTTGTGCCCCCCTCTACGTAAATACCCCCGACAAACCCGACAAGCAGTACAATCCCACCCCTTCATAGTAGAGATCCCTAGATGTAAGAGAACCTTCTACTCTAGTAGTTGCTTCCCCATCACCGCTAGACTTTTGAACTCCCTGCCAGGTTCCTGCTTCCCCAACTGCGCTGACATGCAAAAGTTCAAGTGTAATGTGAACCGACATCTTGCTGCCCAACTCCCCACCTAGTACCCCTGTAGCCGGTGTCCCTAATAGTAGCGCCATACATCAAAGTGGCAATGTGCCTTGTTTGGAGTGAAAATGTTATAAAAAATTAAAAAAAAGGTTGAAGGTAAAAATTGTAATGGTCTAAAGAAAATAAATCATGCTCACAGCAATCTGAAGCGAGAGATTTGCTAAGGTTTAATTGATGGTCTTAACTATGTCACACAGAGTTGGGAATGCAACCACTGTAGACGAATGCTTCTGTCAAAAGCTGGCTATGTCAGACACATTAATTCACACAAGCCTTCTGTTCAGCTCAGCTTTTTATTTATCCGTCTGAACCAAAAGATCTGTTTAATATGCAGCAACGTTGGTAAATCCAATGATTGTTTGATAAGATACAGGGTTGGTCATAGGAATAACCTACAACCTCCAGAGGAAGCTAACTCAGTGAAAATTGCTCAATTTGTATGTCATATCTGCTTCAAGATATGCACATCTCTGGTGGGACTGCAGAGTCATCTAAGATGGCATGGGGATCGAGAGTATTCAATATTACCGCAATCATCTGGAAAGGTGCAAACATTTAAAATTGTCGTATACTTTTGGAAACTCAGTTTGTGTCTTTTTATTTCATATGCATCACCATCTATCAAGGCCGAGGGGCTACTCAAGGATAAGGGTTAAACAGTGTACAATCGAAATTGGACAATCGGTATGTCATTGTTATACATCTTATTAAATGAATGGCGATGCTGATTTCAGGTTCAAAGGAACAGCTACAAAAATGGAATACATCCTACTACAACTTGATTTTCACAGATGGTGAATCAGATATATGCATTCTGGACATTCATGGAGCGTCATCTACTTGAACTGAGTCCCCACTGGACATAAAGTAAACAAGGATTATCCTATTAAGATGTTAAGGAATCCAGTAAAAGATTCCGTCGGAAGAAGCAATCACATGTCAAATCGTGTCAATGTCATTTGCACAATGTCTATGTACCATTCAAAACCCCCATTCAAGTAACAAACTATTTTACTGATATCGGCATTAGGCTAGTTCTTTACTCTCCATATGGACATAACTTTGCTCCCTGTGACATTCGTTTATCACCTAAGCTCAAGGAAAATCTTAAGAGGCGGTCAGAAGGAGACAAGTAGGAAGATGAAAGAGGCTATGATGAGGGAAATGCTCAAAGTGGACTTCCATGACGACTTACTGAAGTTATCTCGACGAAAATAGGGCATTGCAGCAGGTGGAGATTACTCCGAAACGCACGCGAGTTGCTCGTGTGTACTATCCATAAAGTACTTATACCTTCTGGAAAATTATTAAAGGCTCCTCGTACATACATGAGCATTTATGCATATACAAATATATATATATATATATATATATATATATATATATATATATACTCATACATACGTGTGTTAGTGTTGGGACGATTAATCGGAATCGGAATCGGGTCTCAGACAATTCGAAAGATTAGGGGGTATCGGAATCTGTATGGGAATCGGAAAAATGAATGCCTATTTTCCGATGCCAAAACCAATCTTTTGCCATTTTTTATTTGATTTTGCTTAAACCAAAATATTCCATTGCTGTTAATATTGATAAAATAATAGATATTAATTGATTTTAATATGCTTGTAAAGATACAATCCACAGATCACCCTCTATAGCTGTATTTGAACGTTAAAGTAAATTTCTGCATATTTAACGTGTGTATTTACAGTAATCAGGGGAAATAATTATCTTATAGTTAAATTCATAGAGATTTATAAAGAATCAGAATCGGAATCGGTAATTATATCGGAATCGGGAATTAGGCACGGAATCGGTAATTGCATCGGAATCGGAAAAATATTGGAATCGTCACATTACTAATATTTATTAAATTTATTTATATATATATATATATATATATATATATATATATATATATATATATATATATTACATCCGATAGTGTTTGTCCCTTTCTTATTCACATGAAAATAAAAGACATGTTTTCTTTTATTTGGTAGATGACAACAGTATTTCTTACATACACAAAACACGCATATCTATTTAATAGCAGGGCCAGCCGGCGTTGCTTGGGGCCGTATAAGATAATAAGAAAAAATATGAACATACCTTTCATTCTTAGAATAGTGGAAGTTTTTATGTCTATTTATCATTTGGTATCTTGAGACAAAAGGAATATTTTACCTACCCTAGGACGGGTATTACACAACATATGTATGGAATAATTGTACCTTACTTTGACAGGCAATTTACAGCACGTGGGTGGAAAAAAATTCCTTTCCTAGATCGGCTAATGTACAACACATATTTAAAATTATTACCATAAGTTTCTGATGTGCTAAACTTTCGGTATCTAACAAGTAAGAGTGTGTTTGTTTTTACATCAGAGTGCTATAGTGGAGAAGCACCGGATTTTTTTATATGAATGTTATACTACTCGAATATATTACATGATTTTCCATGTTGATAACTTATGTACGCCACAGATAAGAATTTCTTGTGTTTTCATATGGGTACTTATTTCCTGGGTAGGATACTGTATAAGTACCATTTTTTAATTTAAAAATGTAAACACTCTATACTTTTAAATAATTTTCTGTTGTGCTAAATTTTATGTGCCCTAGAATAAGAATTTGATTGTTTTTTCATCTACTGCTATATTAAAAAATCATGATATTATATTATATAACCTGATTTTCGGTTTTACTGACTTTTATGCACGCCACAGGTAGAATTTTATTTGTTTTTCATGAGTACTATACTACACAAGTACCTATTTATTGGTTGGGATAACGTGCAAGTACCTTATTTGAAATAGATAGATGAAAGTACTCGATGATTTTACATAATTTTCTGTTGTGATAACTTTTTCGTATGTCATAGGTGAGTGTTTGTTTTTTTTATAATAGAGTGCTATAATAACGAAGCATATTATTTCTTATAGATATCATACTACTCGAATATATTATATACTTTTCGGTTTGGATTACTTCTATGTTCGCCAAATTTAAGAATTTCTTTGTTTTTCATATGGGTGCTATACTGTGCAAGTACCTTATTTCTAAGTTAGGATACTGGACAAGTACCTTTTTAATGTAAACATGAAAGAACTCAATACGCTGATGTAATTTTTTGGTATGTTACATTTTCTGTACACCAGGGCTAGGAATTTGTTTATTTTTCATCTGTGTGCTATAGTTAAGAAGCACCTTGTTTCTCATATGTAAGTCATACTACTCGAATATTAAACGGGATGTTCGGTTTTAATAACTTTCACGTATGTCACATGTAAGATTTTCTTTGTCTTTTTCATGAGTACTATACTACACGAGTACCTTATTATTTTAATAGAATTTCTTGTATACATAAATATAAAAGTGATCATAAATTTGATTTACGGATCATTACTATACCAATATACAAACATATATAATACATTAAATTCATAAAAATAAGTTAATTAGTACAGGAGTGAATCCAATACATACCAATATATAAGTATATACTTATACTAATCATTCATAATGATCGGTTAATTAGTTTAGGAGAGAATCCAAGACATAGAAATATATAGACATATACACATAATAAAAATTCATAATCATCTGACAATTAGTTTAGGAGTTAATCACAGACATAGGAATATACAAACGTATACACATAATAAACATTCATAATGATCTGAAAAGTAGGTTAGGCGTGAATCCAGGGCATAGAAATATATAAACATATGCACATAATTATAATGCACAGGGATCGGTTAAATAGTTTAGTAGTGAATCCAATATAGACAAATATATAAACACATACACATAATTAAAATCCATAATGATCTGTCCATTAGCCTAAGAGTGAATCCAAGACATAGAAATATATAAACATATGCACATAATTATAATGCACAGTTAATTAGCTTAGGAGTCAATCCAATATATACACATATATAATCATATAAACATAATTAAAATTCATAATGATCCGTCAATTAGTTTAGGAGTGAATCTAAGACATAGAAATATGTAAACATATACACATAATTAAAATCCATAATGATCTGTCAATTATTTAGGAGTGATTCCAATACATAAAAATATATAAACATGTACACATAATTAAAATTCATAATGATCGGTTAATTAGTTTAGGAGTGGATTCAATACATAAAAATATATAATTATTTAAACATATTCAAAATTCATAATGAACTGTCAATTATTTTAGGAGTGAATACAAGTCATAGAAATATATAAACATAAACACATAATTCATATTCTTAATGATCGGTTAATTAGTTTAGGAGTAAATCGAATACAGATCACATTACTTGATCTATTTACGTGATTTTTCGAATGTAACAAATAACCCGGTACAGTATATGTATATTTCAATATCACATTTTCGTTACGTAAATCAAACATTCCTCTATATTTTTTGTGATGAACGTCTTATTGTGTATTAACATCTAAAAATCAAGAATATCGGAATGTAAAAAAAAAAAAAGAAATGATCGGGATCGAATCCGCAACACTTTTGCTAGTAATCAATCACGTTGGCCGTTGCACTACAGACACACTTGCTTTAAAAACGTTGTGAAATATCTTAATAAATACATTTCTCTTTTACTCGATGTAACGCATGCGGATAATGACGTAATTGCACTACGCTCGTCAAGATGTTATTGCTTTCAAATCCGAAGCCTTTTTGAAGTCCTTAGCAATTATTTTACTCTATTAAATGCCCCTAATAAAATTCTGCACCAAAAATGCAATCTGTTGAGCTAATGCACACCGTCTAACGATAATCCGTCTCGGAGAAAACACAAATTGAAAAACGGAGAAAGACACCCACAGACATAGCGATATTTATATATTAGATTATGAAAATCAACTCAACTTGCTTGGGCGTTTAAATCGCGTTTTAGTTCTTTCTTTAAGATGGTTATGCGTGAAGGAATAATAACAAAGCTACGAACGAGTTTGCATTGAATGAACGTGCTGAAATAATAACTTTTTTTTTTATTTAAGAACATATTATGTAACATGGAGAAGGTAGAGTGTTTTTTAAAGATTCTATAAATTCACCTAACATTTTATTAAAAAAAGAAATATCGTAAGACTTTAATTTTACTTTAAGTGTATTTAAAAACAGCGTGAGTCGTTAAATGCAAAACCACTTTTAAAAATGTCGTAAATTAATAATTTATAAAAAATGACGTGACAGACTGAACTTTGGTCAAAGTGAAAAGTTGTAACAAAAAAAGAAATAATAATAATAATAATAATAATATTAATAATAATAATAATAATAATAACAATAGTAATAATAATAGTAATAATAATAGTAATAATATTAATAGTAATAATAATAATAATAATAATAATAATAATAATAATAATAATAATAATAATAATAATAATATAGACGAGGGTGGTTGAAGGAGCCAACGCCAAATCGAGGTTGCAGATATGTTCTAAAAAAGGGGGATAGATTAACTAGAACCTTGTAAGTGAAAGTGAACACCCTTCCAAACCTTAAAATGACTTATTTACGATTGTTTTTATCTAATCTGGTAACTTCATTTAAAATCGATTATAATTCGCAGAAAGAGTTCAAACAAAACGAAAAACAATTGTAAGGGATCCTGATTGTTTAGGCACACCTACATATTTTTTTTTAAATATTTTCTTTTCCCATGCATGATAATGATACCTTTTTAGTGTCCGCAATTATTTATTTACGATTATTTTGTTTTGCCAAGGTTTAGAAAATTTCTCCCCCCCTTAATTCCACAATTTTCACATTTTGAATTTTTTTTAACGTTAATCCCGTTTACAATAATCTTAACTTTTAAATTACTCTTATTTTTATTTATTTTTTTGAGGAGGAAACAGCATATTTATCATAATCTTTGTCGTTATCAATCAGTTTTCAATTCTAACGTCCTACTCAACTGAAAATGTACTTTGTGACCATCTCTCTAATATTACCGGTGACTACGTATGTCTAGAAAATGACGACTCTTACACGTTTTAATGAAAATGGATATCATTGTAATATTCTATTTTAGCGCCGGAAAAATTCCAAAAAATATTCAATTCAAATAAAAAATTGAGTCCAAAATTGAATTATATGTTCAAAAACCGTTTCTTTCGTTAATCCTTTTTAGGGGAAGAATATTCATCTGTCACGTGAGAAAGATCGTCACAAAGTAGGTGTTACATTTAGTAGCACGTTAAAATTGAAAACTGTTTCTCGACGATAAATGTAGTTTTTTCTCAAATTTTTGTTTTTAATATAAAAGTTGCGTTTTTTCCCGATGAAATTAGCAGGAATATTTTTTTAAGTTTCAATTGTGAAAGTTAGGGGTAAAGCCAGTTTTCTAAACGTCCGTCTTTTATTGTATCTCTTTCACTGTCCGTTTGAGTTATATCATCAAATCCACAAACAAAGCAAATATATTTTTTCTAATGAAAAAAAAAACTAGTTAATTATATTTCAATTAAAAGATTCATATGGTCAACGAAATTTCAGTCGAAAACAGAACGTTTTTTCTCTATTAAAATATAAGTTTATCGATAGTATGTACGCCGTAAAACATTCTATTTAAGTGCAAGTCGAAAATAATTTAATCTTTAGCAATGCGATGTCTTAATATTGGAACAGACTTGTAATAAAAGATCACGTGCCTCGTCATTTTCTGCCTTGTTGAACCTAGTGAAATTCGAAATAAGAGGGGCAGACATGATTATTCGAGTAAATTCCTGTATATATATATATATATATATATATATATATATATACATATATACTTCTACAAATATATATATATATACTTATATATATACAGGTATTTATATGAATGATAGCAATATTAAAGGAGATAGATCGTAACAAACAACATTTGTATATATGCATCACTAAAAAAAAAATAATTACACGTTAAAGTAGTCAACTATGCGCTAGGGCAACAGGATACGTAAATACTTACCTTTGTATTATACACATGTATGCTAACATATATATATTATATATATATATATATATATATATATTAATCAATAACGTAAGTTGAATAAACAAAAACAGAAAACATAAACGAACAAAACACCAATTACCTTCATAAATGATTACTCTAAAGGAAAATACAAAGTCGGATCAAAGGTTCTTACCTGGCTTCTTCATTGTCAATAGCAATGTTCGCTGTTTTTTTTTCTTCTCAAAATAACAAGAACAGTTACAGTCAAGATGCGTACAATGAATGTACGTTCTTAAAGATGTAAATGAGATAATTAAACATAGCTGCAGAATACTGTTACATATTGCCATAAGCATGAGAAACTAACGACATGCTTTATAATAGAATGAAATCTTACACTTGGACCTTCATGTAGTTTAGACGGTTCGAGAGGGCGAAGGACTGGTTTTTAGTTGTGGCGACACTAGAAAACTTCTATGCTGTAATGGCAAAGTTCCGTTCGATTATCAGTGCAATTTCTCGAATTAGACCGAAATATACCCGAGTTTAAGAAAATACCCTTTAATTAGGGCGTAAATAGCATCGGCATAAACGTTGTGAAAACAATATTTAAGATGAGGCTAGTTGTCCGAATAAGCCAAATGATACGCCATCACAAAAAGTATAGAAACATGAAAACAGACGTACCGTAGTATAACGTTAGGTCTCAAGATGGCAGACTAACATACATACAACAATTTCAATATTAAAATATGAACACGTGGTAAATAATCGTACATTCTTTTTCAAACATATATATGATATAATCAGGAAAATCAATTTAAAACTACATACAAACAATAATACAGTCCTTTAAATAAAAATTAGACAATATCGAATTATTTTCTAGAATAGCTCAACAAGAACGTGTTTTATATTAGACTTGCAAACGATTATGTTGTAGTCAGCAGAAAGGAAAAATTCGGATCATAAACAAAGTAATTGCACTTACTGTGACACATTAATATGGATGTTAACTAAAACAGAATCATTTTATCTAAAATATGAGACGGATGTCCAAAAGTAATGCCTCCTATTTTTAATTTCGTCGGAATGGATCAAAGAAAAATTTTAATAACAATCTTAACGATGTTGTCTTAAAAATCTGATGAACTCATAAAATTTTATCCCTGGGTACCTCTTAAGCCTATATGATCGGCGACTGAGTATATTAGTTCATGAGGTAAGAAATTAATCGCTCTGTTGCAGAGACAACAGTACGAGACTCCTAAACGCGACGTCTCTGGTAACCATGCGTGAGAGGCGGCGACGCTTGATGAAATTACTCCATGCGGAAAAACATGAACCGATTAACATTCAATGGGGCCTGCGTTTAGGAAGCCGATGGCATTTATGTCAGTAAAGCCAAGAGATAAAGTCATCGATTCAAGAGTGCCGACAGAGTTATGATTGGCAAAGGGCGCCCCGCACGGCTTTGCACAGCAACAACTCTATCGATGAAACAGAATATTTGTAACTGTGGAAAACTGGAAGCCGAACCAGGAAATGCCACTTCTTTTGAATGGTACGGCGTCCGTCGACGTAGTGCTTAAACATTTCAGTTAAAAAATAGGATTATCTTTTAATCTACTTTTGTCTTGCAAAATGAACATTAAAACCCAAATTCAATTCTTAATATTAGCGCGAGAGACTAACCAAATGTTATTTTAAAGTTACACATGAAAGACCAACGAACATTTCAATTATAACACTGTTACAATAACAGAATACTGTTATTGTAAGTGAGTAAATATGGAATGTGATAGTCAAGGATTCGAACTTGCGAAGCTAGATTTGGAATTGAAAATTCCAATCATAAGTTAAAATAAATACAGAATGTTATTGAAAATAAGGAATGTGGAATCGTTATTGTTTAGCTCACACAAAATTGTTAGATATCTCTTTATTGGAAAAGGAATATAATGATGAAATTTGTTTCTGTGAAAATTAAAATAAGGAATTTAATCGTCAATTGAAATTGTAAACATATTTTGTAAAGAGGTTATAAAAAATATATTACTGAACTCGGGGTCATGTCAAGTTTTGTGAAGCCCACAAAGCAACGTGCTCGATGAGCACATGTTTAATCATACGATGACGTGACGAGTTCTCAATATAGGTAGAGTTTTAGATGCAGTCTGGGAGAAAGAGGAGAGAAGAGCGTAGTGAGAGAGAGAGAGAGAGAGGTCAGAGACAGTGCAGGCACTAAACCTTGGAAGTGTAGGTTAGAGAAGAAAAGCCATGTAAAGAAACGTTGAATTCCTCGAGCGAAACCAGGACCGGTTATGAAATAAAGGACGTCATCATGTGTTTTTTTTTATCTGCGTCGTATTCAACAGAATAGGTATTGCCCATTTATGTTATAAGAACCTTGATAAAATGATCACGTAAAAATATGTGTTAGAAAGTATATGTGTCAAAGTACAAATGGTATAGAAACACTCCCGTTCACAGAACTGTCAAAAGTCTAAATGTCAACCTCTCCGTCTATCTATATATATATATATATATATATCAAATCTCCTCTCATTGAATTACATGCGGGTCTCTCCCTCCCCCTCTCTCTCTCTCTCTCTTTAAATGAACATCCTAAGACAATATGAACATCTCACAACATGCAACACGAACACTCCTAAGTTAGTCTCTATCACTCTAAGACTCTCACAAATATGAACAACAACAAATAATATCAGTCCTCTTCTAATAAGAATTACATTCAACATGATAGAGAAGGAAAATAGTATTTAACCTAAATAGTAATGATAAAAATCCTCATTACTCTAACTGTTGCTTAATGTTGAAGCAGAAGATTCTATTACAAACGTGACTAATACTTTCATACGATAATGCTAAGTTTAACTAAAACTTTATGGAGAGAGGAAAGTACTGCTTTAAGTGACTTCGAAAGCTCTTGCAATACTGACGTTAGCTACGCCAAGGCAGATCTTCACAAAACATTTAAAAACAATAACACCTGCATGTGACTCCAAAGTAGGAAGCGTTCTACTTAAAGGAGCAACTTCATAGAATGAAGGTTCTGCAAGTGATCTCTGCACAACATATCCTACATTCTCGTAGAAATTCGGAGGAGCTGAACTACACACCATGCAGTCAGCAAATTCAATAGGATCACTCATAGGATTCTTTATCGAGTTACACTCAACCTGAATCCGGACTCCCCAGTCCAACTTGAGTTCACGTAACTCTTCAAAAAACATTCTCTTCTTGGTTATACGTATGGAAAATGGGGACTTGGCAAATGAACGATCGGGCACGGCAACCGGGTCATTATGATTACCTATTATAGCAGGTTTTGATGCCTGATGAGCAGGTTGCTTTTGATTACTGTTTAAATGCGGCCACATGAGAAATTAAACAGATTTAATCCAAATACTCAGACATAAAAATTATTTCGAAATGGAGACATTATTTCTTGGTAAAACCATAGATAATATTTGCCGAAATTAAAGTCGGGATTTTTTCAAACTTGAAATAAATTTGCTGTGTTTTAAAAGAAAAACGAAAACACAAAATCAGATAAGACTTATATTAACGGACTTTCCCTGTGTGTGTGTGTTTTTTTTTCAGAGAAATACAGAACGTTTTTAAACAAAATTGTCTAGTATGTTTTATTTTTCGTTACACATCCTTTGGTAAAAATATAACCAAGATGTAACGATATTTTTTCACCATATAATATAATCAGATTTTGTGAAAATTTAATAATTTGCTGATTATTCTTGCGAATGGAGTGATCTTAGGCTAGATAAACGTTTGATGGATTTGTAGGGCCAATATCACTCTGCATAAATTCTGCTAATTAAAATGCACCCCCCTCGAAAAAAATGAGTTAAAATTGATAACATAATTGACCGAGTAAACTTCCAGCAACCATATTGACAAATGAACCGACTGACGGAAGCATTAAAGATCTAGTATATGACGCACATACACTATTAAAATACTTGTAGAACAGGCAGAGGGATGCAAGGTTTCGTCGATGGGACAGAGGCTGAAGCTAAGATGCCAGTTCAGCGCCTATCAGAATGGCGACTCTTTTTTTTAACCTTGTCGAGGAGCGAGAGACTAGTTGCAGACGCACCAGGCCAAATGTGACAACAACACTCCATACATGGTCGAATGGTGCCCTATAGAGGCACAGGATACTTTCAGGTGTCAGTAGTTTTCTAGCATGGTAGAGAGATCCTACCTTCTTCGCAGCGCCCCTTCCAATGTTTTCAATATAATTGTTCCAACTCATGTTTCCTGTGAACGTTAGGACAAGCAGTTTGAAAGATGTACTCTCATACATGGAGTCACTGGCCATTGCTATTGGTGGCAGAGAAGGTTTCTTGTAATTATTGAAGGAAACCAGTTTAGTCTTAGCAGCATTGAATGTGACAATCAATACATGCCCCATTCCACTACAGATTTGAGGCCATCCTCTAGTGTTTTGCCATTTCTTTAGATATGTGTTCATTTGTTTTCCTGTCATGCCTGTTATAGAGTGTAGTGTAATCAGCATATATACCCATCTCAGAGGCAGTTTTGTCGGGGAGGTAATTAATAACTATTAGGAACAATGGAAGTCCAAGGATAGACCCCTGATGCACTCCCGCATTTATATCACACTGTTTAGATATACGACCGTCGAGGACAACCTGGATTGTTCTCTTATATGAGACGGATTTAATTATGTTAACTATTCTACCAGTGATACTGTATGATTTAATTTTCCTGAGGAGACCCTTGTGTCATACTCTGCCAAAAGCCTTAGATATGTCTAGAGTTACCACTCTGCCCTCGCCCGCTTTGTCCAGTGAATGGTATATATATATTCAGAGATTACAGTGAGGATGTCAGCTGTGGAACGGGCTTGTCTAAATCCATATTGTTGGTCAGTCAGAAGTTTAGCATCTGTAAGGTGCCGGACTAGAGCATGGTTAATTATGGTCTCAAATATTTTGGCGAAAAGTGCGAGGAGGCTAATCGGGTGATAATTTGATGGGGCAGTTCTATCGCCATAATTCTTGAATATTGGTACCAGAGAAGCAGTTTTCCAACAGTCTGGAGAGCATGATTCATTAAGGCATTTGTTGTAGAGTTTGGAGAAACTGGAGCTACTTCGGCTGAGCAATGTTTGAATAGCACAGCTGGGATGAGATCAGGTCCACATGCTTTTGAAGTGTCAAGGTTCTTTATGATACCGTGTACCTGAGCAGGGGTGATTTTAGATCGTCTAGCGTGGCATCTGTCCGCACGGAAAAATCAGGCAGGGGGTGGTTGGTAGGGTCCAGTGTGGAGTTCGAGGCAAACCGGCTGGCAAGCATATTAGCCTTGTCGATTGCTGAGCAAACAACCTCGTGATTGTTGGTTAGCGGGGGAATTGTTGATTGGCCATTATTTACAACACTGTTGTAGATTTTCCAGAAGTCATGATTGCCTAATTCTTGTGCTTCGATGTGTTTTTTAGTGGTCTCAGTAAATTCTCTCTTAGCTGTCGGTATTTCTTTTTTAACGTTACTTCTAGCTTCTATATACTTCTGTTTATTTGAACTGGACTTATGTCTGTTTAATCTGCGGTATGCATGATGACTTTGGGCAATGGCAGTTGCGTAAGTCGAAGTAAACCATTGGGGAGAGCGGGACTTGCTATAAAATTTCCGCATTTGAACATGTGCTTCCATTGCTGTTATAACCATTCAGTGGTCTCATTTGCGCACTGTTCAGCAGGAAGAGAAAAAAATTCCCCATCGGACATCTCTGATAAGATCTCTGATGGCTTCCCAATCAGCCTTTTTATAATGTCTCGTTGTTTTGAGCAATGGCTCTACAGTTTTGTGCCTAGAATTTAGGGCGATTTCTACCATTATCACTGCATGGTCAGCGTTCCCGAGTGGGCTGGCAGCATTTGTTGTACATTCCTCTGGAACTGTAGTCAGAAACAGATCTAGAAGTGATGCTTGTTGTTCTTGCTGGTCAGGGAAACGGTTTGGAAACGTAACCATGTGTGATAGGGATTGAGATATAGTAAACTATGTGTTGTGCTGCCCGCTGCATCTGTGTGAGTAGAGAATCCAAGCCAGTTTTTGTGGTGAACATTAAAGTCACCAAATACATGTACTTGTGCGCTAGTGTCGAGGGAGAGTACTGTGTCTATGATGTCAGAGACTTTGTTTATTATGGTGCAGTCCTGGATAAAGAGGGAGCGGTAGAGAAAATAAAAGTAGCTAATGTTGTGTTGTTTAGTGTTGTATGTTTACTATATATATATATATATATATATATATATATATATATATGTGTGTGTGTGTGTGTGCGTGTGTGTGTGTATGTGAATGTGTGTGTGCTAGTGTGTACTTTCTAAAAGTCAGAAATTTTTACCCACAAGAAAGATTTGCACAGAGAGGCAATTACATGTTGTATTAAATCAAACTTATACCGGTTTATGGTTTCGACAGATTTCTGTACATGGAGCTTTCTAATGAGAACATCGCTTAATATTTTTGAATAACACCTGTTTTTCAGCAGATCAATTGCGGCGAATTAAGAAGTACATTCAGTTATATAGAGTTGTTAATCTTGTTTGTTTATCACCCACATATTGGATATATAAGATATTTACGTCATCAGTTCTGTAATACCAGTTGATTTATGCTCAAACATCAGATACTAAAAGGCTAACAAACGTGCTATTTCGACTGGCTAAATTACTTTAGAAGAAAGCGTCTCGTTTTCGATAACACTTTCTACCGGTGTAACAAATGATTGATACGTACAATTAACCTCTATTTAATCTGTCTTATGGCGTTATTAGTTTTCTGAGCCAGGCTGTCAACAAAAGTGCCCTATTGTCCATTCCGTCCCACACATTATGAGGTGTGCTCTGTTTTTATACTTGTCACAGTTCTATATGCATTTGGACTGTTCTGTAAAAGATGAAGATTGAGTTTTTTTGTATCCGTTCGTAAAAAAGTGCTGCGCATTTAATGAAGGAAATAAATAAATAAGGAGGGAAAGTCAGGCAACCGGGTTTCGCCATCAATTCTCCAAGCCGAATCAATTTTTTTTTGTATAGAAAAACTAATTCAAACAAGGAAACGGTTAAAATAAAATCCAACTATCGGGAAAAATCGGAGTAGGACTAAAATAAGTCTATCGTAATTATAATTCTACAAGAGAGAGAGAAAAGCCTTCGAAACTAATTTTTTTCCGACAGATGGATTTTATTTTAGACGTTCCCCCGTTTGAATACGTTTTCCTATGCCCCCCCAAAAAAAACTCGATTCGGCTTTTAAAAATAAGGACGAAACCCGGTCGGCTTACTCTAGCCCCTTACTTATTTAATTGTTTTTTTGGGGGGAGGGGGTTCTTGTTTTAAACATGCATTAACTGTTTTTCCTCCGCTCATTTTTTTACAATGGATACAAAAAGCTCAGTCTTTCTTTTTAACATCAATAATAAAGTTTTCTACCGCCAAATAATGATATATATATATATATATATATATATATATATATATATATATATATATATATATATATATATATACTTAGGAGCTGTTATACTGAGGAACAGACTGTATGTGAATTAGTATAAATGCCAGTATTGTGCATATTGGGAAGAAAAAAATAAACTACTTTAAGCGAATAAAGCTATGCTCTTTGTGTAAAGAAATAGACGTTAGAAGTTAAGACAATTTTTAAACATTATATTTTCACATACTGTTTTTACCATAAGTCTAATAGCAGAGCAGTGGATAGCGGTCGAGATTAAAGCTTGTTTTGAGGCAGTTACTAGACTATTCGTACTGAAAGTCGGTTATACAGCAAAATATTTTGTCCACAGATCTCTCTCTGTTTTTCTCTCTCTCTTTATATATATATAGATATGTATGTATATATATATATATATATATTTATATATATATATATATATATATATATATATATATATATATATATATACATGAGTTTTCGACGGTAATTCTTGGCCTGAAGACGTAATCTCCCAACGCAGGTGATTACAGAAACATGTATGCACATATGTAGACATTAATGTTTTTATAAATAAATGTAATATACCTGCTTTGTTCACTCATTGAGCACTCTTTGGTAGACACATGTTGTTTCATTGGATGTACTTCTAGGAAACTAAACTGTACTGGATATATATATATATATATAAAAATATATATATATATATATATATATATATATATATATATATATATATACTGCGTATCAAATTATAAACGAGTTTACATTTTTTTAAAATACGTAAGGAACGAGAGAATACAAAATCCATGAAACTTTGAGGTAGTGCTTACAATACTATTCAGCCACTCCAGTCAGCTAATAAAATATTTAAAGTAGTATTAGCGAAACCATAACAGACAATAGGAATATACCCGTATCTTTTTTATTGAAATGATTTTCGAACATTAACTGAACTAGGAAAAATGTTTAGAATACAATAACTACATAGCCATTTATAAGTTGACGTAATTAGTAGGGGATATGCGATCCTTTACATGAATGACTTGTAAAAGACGTTGACCCACGGAATTAGTTAAATTTGTGATTTCGTCAGCAGTTATTCCTCGCGATACTTCTTGCAGATCATTCCACAACTCATCTTTACCCTTAAATTGGCGTTCCCTCCCATAGAGGCGTCGTCTCATGATACTGCAAATGTTCTCAATTCGGTTCAAATCTGGTGAATTCGCAGGCCACTCAATATCCGTAACCAAGAGAACCTCAGATGTTGCAAATACTCTTTGCTTTTGTTTGCTGCATAAAAATAATGGTTCTTCTGAACGTCAATCTTTGCTTCTTCAGTCATGGTTCAAAGTTTTGCGCGAACAATCACTAGACATGTCGAAAATTTCCCGTCTCTATGTCCATCCTCGAACCTATGTCACTGGTAAGGGTGCTGGAGTTAAACGTTTTATCCGGGCTGACGTTATCCGCCTGATAGTCAGGGACCCGAACCTTGGATAAACAACTAAGGAGGTTGTCCTATCAGCAGGTGAAACTACTGCTGTATAGCCATTTCGTGAACGAATTCGGGACCATGCAGTAGCGTGTGTTGGGGTCTCTCGATGTCTTATTAGTAAGTAATTGTTACGGTTTTACCTTATCATGTTCCACAAAAATCTTTGTTTCTTTCTGTCTCTTAGTATCTATCTTTGTCCTGGGCTAAGCAAGTCTGTCGATCTGGTCCACAAATCCCAAACCTCCATCATAACTAGTTTAAAGAAAAAAATACACTATTAAACCCGGATCTCCAACTTCTAACGTAAACCCCACTACCATGCCTCTTTCTCCAACATCAGGGATCTACGTTCTAACTATCCAGAGGTTGAAACCCAATTACAGGAGACTAAACCAGACCTATTATTTCTAAGCGAAACTGGCATTGGACAGAATATTTCCCTAAAATAGTTCGTAATTAAAGGATACTCTAACGTAATATCTACATCTGACCCCAGAGATCGCCATGGACATGGACATGGGTATATGTGCCTATATTAAATATGGCTTTCCATATGGTAGGGACATCTCCAAAGAAGATCCTAACTTACCTTATATGTGCTTCCGGGTGGCACTTACTTACACTAATGCGTTTATATTTACTCTCTATCGCCCCCACAACAGCGGAGTTACTATCTTTAAAAGCATATCTCAGCTAACATTCACGTATGTGGAGACTTCAATGTTCACAATGTGAAATTGTTAACCCACTCAAACGAGACCGATGATTATGGGAGGTACTGTCATGATGTCTCCATTGCATATGATATCACTCAGATTGTCCAAGAACCCAGCCGTGCGCCCAACACTGACGGCTAGAATGCGAGTCCCCTAGACCCTTTTTTCACAAATTGCGCTGAAGTATTTTCAGTTTCGGTTCTGTCTCCACTTGGATCCTCCGGCCACACTGTTCTATTAATTAAGAGAAAATGAAATGTAATAAGCCCTTAGACGCATATCTCTATTGCACACTACAGAGATACACTAGTGCGGACCGGGATAGCTCTCGTCCATTTATATCAGATCTACCTCTGCGTTCATTGTTAAAAAAGAAGGTGGCCTCTATAGTATCAGCCCTGACGGAATGGTTAATTGTAAGTATAGACCGTTTCATATCCTCGAAAAAGTCTCAGCAAAAACCGAACAGCCAGCCATGTTTCTCTCCAGAATGTGCTTCTTCCATTGCTTCCATTGTAATAGATGTATTGAGACTAAAGCTGTACACAGAACTGCCAGCAACCATTCTCAGACAGTAATAAAAAATTCAAGAGAGTTGTATGTTACCTCCGTCAAGTCCAAAGTAGCTTAGCAGCGGCTTGGCTCCAACCAGTTTTGGCAAATAGCAAATAGAATCCTGAACAGAAGCGTGTGTTCTATCCCACCTATCATCAATGAACCTGAGCTATTCTCGTTAGCATCAGACAAAGCCAATATCTTTGCCAAGGACTTTGCAGCTACTTCTACCCTTTGCAACTAAGCCCGCCGACCCCTAATATTTCCTTCTGTATCAGAAAACAAGCTATGCCACATACAAATATCTGTACGTGATGTTTAAGAATTCAAGTGACCGTTCTTCTCCCTCTCAGTACAGACCAATACATATCTTGTGCGACATGAGTAATTTGCTGGAATCTGTGTTAAATAGAAAAGTAACAAAACATCTCAACAAAAACAACCTGTTTACTGACACACAATATGTTTTCCATTCTGCTAGATCTACACCAGAGGATTAGTTAATCTCTCGACGGAGGCAACCTTTTTAGTGAAATTGCTCATGACATATATAAGTCCTTTGATAGGGTATGGCATAAAGCTTTACTTCAGAAGATCTCCAGCTATGGTATAGCTGGAAATGTCTTCTCAATTATTAAATCATTTCTGTGGGTGTTGCAATATTTTTGACGTATAACGGGGCATGATCCCACACAGTCGGACGATTCTATTTATAAACGATGATGCTAGGAACTGACAAATCGAATTAATTCACGTTCTGCTACCAACCAATCAGGAACCAGAATTGCCCCCAAAATATTAAACCTTTTCTGTAGCAATTTCGCATTATTTTTTTCCGTCTCGACACGGTAAGAATAGTTTGGTCTGTGGAACTGTATACTGCAAACCAGTCACCTCTCAGTACTTGTGTGTAACAACGAACCATCGGAAACTGTTCTGTCTACTGCAAACCCGTCACCTCTCAGGACTTGTGTGAACAATGAACCATTGGAAACTGTTCTGAAACTAAACATGGATTAAACTTCTAGGTGTTATGGGCCCTGCGTCGTTTTTATTTCGATGGATCGGAATCAAAATTCGAATTGTGGCAAGTAACATTTCTAGGATATCGACGAATCCAAAAGCTACACAAAGTAATTCAAACACAACCTGAAAAACACAACCTGAAGTTCTGAAAACAGAAAGGACCACGACTTCATTGAAAAGAACGCAACTGTCTTTGCGGAATTAATACAGTGTTTAGATGATCGAAGTCTATCACTAGTAATGAGAGAAGCCCTGGACGATGGCTGCAAAGCATTGGGCATATTGAGAGAGCATTATTTATCGAAAGGAAAACCCAATTTTTTTTCTTTATATACTGAACTGACCTCTTTAAACAGAATGGAAGTTGAAAATATTACTGATTATATTATAAGAGCCGAAACGACTGCAGATTCTTTAAAAAATGCCTAGTAACGTTATAAGTGACAGTCTGTTAATTTCCATGGTCATTAAGGGATTACCGAGTGAGTTCAAGTCATTTACCACCGTGATAAGCCGGAAAGAAAAACCCATGACCTTTAGCCAATTCAAGGTAGCACTCAGAAGTTACGAAGAAACGTAAAAAATGATCACAGAAAAAAAAAACGAATCAACAAATATAATGAAATTTAAAAATACACACATAAAAACACCAAAATTAAATGATACCCACGCCAGGAATAAAAAACACAACTTTGTCAAAAATAAGTTTTCTCCTAAGAAAAGTACAAAAATTATTTGCTATAATTGTGGATGACCTAATCACACGAGTTTCCAATGTAGATACAGGACATAAAATGGCGACTACATTAAAAATATGGAGAGCTCTATTAGCGAGCATACATTTTTATTTTCGTGTACGTTTAATGCTTTAAAAAACAATAATAATGTTCTTGTCGATACCACGGCACATGTAATTACAAAGGAATTTGATTTTATCAATTGTTATCCCAACTTTAAGCCACAAAATCATTTTGTAGAACTAGCTGACGGGAGTCGAGTAAATGATATCGTTTTGAAAAGAGGTGATGCTAAAATCTCGCTAAAAAAACAATAAAGGTGAACTCTGTTTCTGTATTCAAGAAAACGCTTCTCTAATCCCCAAATTTAAACAAAATATATTTTCTGTACCAGCTGCCACAAAACAAGGTGCAAATATAAACTTTAGCCCAAATAAATCAAAACTGGTATACTCAAATGGAACTGTATTCGACATTAAAGAAAATGGAAGACTATATTATTTAAATAGCGTAGTCCCATTGAAAACCGCCTGCCATGATCTACAGGCATGGCATAACATTCTTGGACATTGCCGACTGTAGTTGAAGGAATGAAAACACAAACATAAAAAAACTTCAACTGCGACGTCTGTACGCAAGGGAAAATGACAAACTATCAAAGCAAGATACCAGACAAGAGGGCCAAAAAAAAAATCATATCAATGGTGCCTTGTGACTTGAACGGTCTCGTGGAACCGATGACCAGAGAACATCATAGATATATGTTGAATTTTGTAGATGACCATTCAGGTTTAATAATGGTTTACTTTTTAAAGAACGAATCTGATACCCTGCTAGCAACTAAAAAAATATTTAGCCGACATGGCCCCTTACGGTGAATAAATTGTAGTCGCTCAGACAGCGGTACAGAATGCACCAATAAAGACCTTTTTACATAAGGGGTCACCGTGGGAGTTATCAAGGCCCGAAGGCCACTCAGGGATAAGGGTTATTGCGTGTACAATAATCAACGAGGATAGGGTTATAGCGTGTACCGTAATCAATGAGATAGTATTGTAGTAATCATTAGTATTGGGGGTTTTGATAGAGTGTCTTACTTAGGGGGTGGTTTGTCAGGAGTGTATTGATGTTGAACTTGAAGACGTCCAAGTTGTAGTCAGGTGGGAAACAGATAAGCGGCAGAGAGTTCCACTGGCATGCAGTTCTAAGAAAGAAGTGTTGCTCATAAAATCTACGTCTGGATTTAGGCACAGATAAAGAGTGGGGAAATTATTGACAGTAGTTTCAGCCAGACGAGTGGTTCTCGTGAAAGATTGGCGAGGACGGACGTGGGATTTGAGCTCAGACGAGCATGTGCCATGGAAATAACGATAAAGCAAAAAAACAGGCTCACAACGTCTCTTCTGTGGGAGAGAGGTTGCAGGGAAGAGAAAAGGGCATCCTCAACTAAACCATGAAGTCTATTTTGTACGCTGTCAAGGCAGGATATGCTGTTTTTAGCAGCTCTTTCACAGATGTGGCAGCAGTACTTCATCCTTGGACGTACTTGGCTTTACAGATAAAGAATTGCATCAGTAGTGAGATATTTTCTGAAGCGGCAGAAGGATCCCACTATTTTCCCAGCGTTCCTAGCAACATATTTGATGTACGTGTACCATTTAGGATCAGGAGTAAAGGTCAAACCCAGAAGCTTGTCAAAACATGGAACCTCCCCAAGACGACAGCCATCCATTTCAATTGATGCCAGATGGGGATCAGAGCGTTGATGATATAAAGATAGAAGCTTGGTTTTGGATACATTAAAACTGACCAGCCACCTCTTCCCCCATTGTACCAAGCTCTCAAGATCAGAGGCGAGCAAATTAGAGAGAATTTTGGTCATTTACGTCCTTTGATGTGCTGCCATAGATGATCGTGTCATCAGCATAGGTATCAAAGAATGATTTAAGTATGTCTTTTCGGAGATCATTCAGGAAGAGAGTTGGACCCAGGATTGACCCCTGGGTTACTCCAGCATTAATACTTCGGCCCCTCATTTCTGCCCATCAACCACTACTCTTATGAACCTATCAGAGAGAAATCATTTAATGATTAGGAAAATATTTCCAGTAATACCGTAGCTGAAAATCTTGTGAAGTAGACCCTTATGCCATACTTTATCTTTGAACTTTTACTAATTAACCATAATATCAAGCATGAAAAATCAGCTCCTAGATCGCCACACCAAAATGGGACTACTGAAAGAGCGTGGCGGACACATTTTAAAATGGCAAGATGCCTACTCATTGAATCAAAACTCCCCAAAACCGTTTGGATGTACGTATTCATGGCGGCAGCCTATATACGCAACAGGTGTTTTAACAAAACAATATCTTAAACTTCATATGGATCTTTCTGTGGTAAAAAAAAAACAAATTTAAGCAGACTGCATATATCTGGTTCAACTTGCTTCGCATATATAGATAAAAAGAGTAAATTGAATATTAAAGCCGACAGAGGTATATTTCTTGGATACGATAAAAATCGTGCTGGATAAGACGTTAAACTGTATCGATTTTATTTGTATTAACACTTTAACCTACTAATGCGTAACTAATACTTTTGCTGAAATAAAAAGAAAAAAATGTAAAAAAACACATTTTTTAACAACCTCTATGTGATTTTCCTTTTCGACAAAATACTTTTTGCATGCTTATTTGCTGCGCAGAAATTACCATTGACTTTTAATTATTATTTTTGTGCACATTTGTTTTCTTTTCTTGTTTTTCAAAAGTGTCCTATTATTTGCATTGTTTTCGTTAACAAAAAACAACAAAAAACAAACGGGTACATATTGCATGTATGTTTATTTTTATGTATATTTATTTATATGTATGCGTTTTTTTATACAAAACTGCACAATCAAATTTAAGAAATGGCTCTTTTTTTACATACACTTCCCTTTTAAAGGTTAAAATACCTTCCATTTATTTTATTTCTCCTCTCTGTATACATATATATCTGTTTTGACATTTGAACACAATTAAAAACGCCGTCTTTTTACATGCTAAAATTATTAGATCCAAATGATTTCTAATTTTTGTTATGTATAATTGAATATAAACATATATATTTATTTTGGAGCAGAACGAACACAAGGGACTTACTCATTATAAAAAAAATAGGGGGGGATGTTGCAATATTTTGGACGTATAATGGGGTATATATTTAAATGCTGCCCACATCAGCATTATGTGACCCAAGGCCGGAAAGTGGGACCCCGCAGGCTCCCCTAAACAAGGAGCACTCCTGCATTTTTAAAAATTGCCTGAGTATCCCCGTCGGCATTCCCCGGTCGGGGCGCCTCAGGCAGCAAACAATAAACTTGCCCCACCGGAAAGCCAGATGGCAAGGCCTGGGAGGTAGGACCTCCTAGGTATTACCCAGGAGGTGTACCTCTGTCCAACAGGTGCTGGGCCGGTTCCCGGCCCCTCACCTGTTAGGCTGAGTGTCAAGTGACGAATCCTTGACTTGTACTACCCTGTCTCCCTGTAGCCGAAGCCGCTAGAAGACACATTTCATCACACGTGGACGTGTAATGGGGTATATATTTAATTGCCGCCCACATCGGCAATATTTGGCACAAGGCCTGGAAAGTGGGATACCGGCAGGTTCCCCTAAAGGAGGGGTACTCCTGCAATTTTAAAAATTGCCTGAGTAACCCCGTCGGCATTCCCCGGTCGGGGCGCCTCAGGCAGCAAGCAATAAACTTTCCCCACCGGAAAGCCCGGTGGCAAGGCCTGGGAGGGTAGACCTCCTAGGTATAACCCAGGCGGTGTACCTCAGTCCAACAGGTGCTGGGCCGGTTCCCGGCCCCTCACCTGTTGGGCTGAGTGTCAAGTGACAAATCCTTGATTTGTACTACCCTGTCTCCCTGCAGCCGAAGCCGCTAGGAGACACATTTCATCACACGTGGACGTGTAATGGGGTATGATCCCACATAGTCGGGCGATTCTATTTATAAACGATGCTGCTAGGAACAGACAAATCGAATTAATTCACGTTCTGCTACCAACCAATCAGAAACCAGAATTGCCCCATCAATATTAAACATTTTGTGTAGCATTTTCGCATGATTTTTTCCGTCTCGACACGGTAAGAATAGTTTGGTCTGTGGAACTTTCTACTGCAAACCAGTCATCTCTCAGTACTTGTGTGTAACAACGAACCATCGGAAACTGTTCTGTCTACTGCAAACAAGTAACCTCTCAAGACTTGTGTGAACAACGAACCATCGGAAACTGTTCTGAAACAAAACATGGATTACACTTCTAGACTGTTATAAGAGTAGTAGTTGAGGGGCAAAAATCAAAAGCCACCAGTATTCTCCTAGGCCCCCTTCCTGATCTATATTAATCATCTTCCAAATCACTTCCTTCCATCATTCTCTCTTCTCTGATCTTGAGCCTGTGATACAATTGGAAACGTAGTGGCTGATTACTTGTAATGCCTCTTCTGGCATCAATTGAAATGAATGACTCTCGTCTTGGGGAGGCTTCACGTTTTGACAGACTTCTTGTCTTGACCTTTACTCCTGATCTGAAATGGAAGACGTATACCAAATCTGTTGCTAATGCCGATGAAAAAATTGTGGGATCCTTCTACCGATCCAGTAGATATCTCACTGCTGATACTATTCTCTATCTATGTTAGAGTCAGGCACGTCCAGAGATTGAGTACTGTTGCCACGTCTGGACAGAAGCTCGTAGAAAAGACTTGTCCTGCCTTGATGGAGTTCCAAATATACTTCTTAGCCTCGTAGATGTCATTTTCTCTTTCTTGCATCCTCTATGTCATAGAAGAGATGTTGCGAGTTTGTCTCTGCTTTATGGTTATTTTCATTGCAAGTGCTCAACTGAGCTTCAGTCTATGGTCCCCCCTCGCAAAAATTTCACATGAAACACTCGCAAAGCGTAAAACACTATCAATAATCCACCCTTCACACTTTATATGTGCCTTAACCTAAACGTAGATTCAAAGAATAAACTTTTTTTTTAGAACTGCACGCCTGTGGAACTGTCTTCTGTTTTGCTGCTTTCCAGTTGACTACACTGTGATTGTCCTCAAGTCCAAGGTAAACAAGTTCTTAATGAGCCGTTCCACTTAAGGTAATAAATTTACCAAATTTATATTACTAACGATTACTATATTGTCCAATCGACTACTGTACACTCTTAACCCTTATCATGGAGTGGACTCTTGACCTTGATAAGTCCTGATGCCTATGTGAAAAAAAGTGCTCATTCAGAAAAGCTATGTAAGCATTTAGCTTTATTTTTCCGCCTTCCGTGACTGTCCATGGTCTAACTAAAGTACGTCTGATAATCCCAGCCCAAATAGTTATCCCACCACCAGCTTGTTGGCGCCTATAACGTTGATGACGTTGTCATCTATCTAGGACACACTCTTTTCTCAAGCCATCTCGACCATCAAGAGTGACATGCACTTCATCCGTGAGCAAAACAGTGAAAATATCCGTTTTCATGTTGCCCTCTGCAGATTTTAATCGGTTTTGTATGTGATGTTGCTTTAATGGATGCTTGGCCACAGGCTTAACAGACTTTGCCACTTCTTTCAGAAGGCGAAATTGAGTACTTTTTGAGACATTCTTCAATCTGGCTTGATCAAAGATTCTGGACTTGTCTGCCCAGTGGATTTAACAACTACACGTTTAATTTGGAGTTGAAAACTGCTTGAAAAACTCTAGATTTGCCTATATCGACCCTCTTACGTTACTTTATAGGGTCCTTAACATAATTATCCAAAGTTTGATGGTACCTTTCTATCATAGTCTATACTTGGAGGGCAGTTTTACCTTTTGCTAGCTGTTCTGTAATAGTACTTTTTTTCAGAAATACCCTAACCACCTTTACGACCAATTTTTTACGAAAACACTGCCTTCTAATAATTTGACACACATCAAATACTGGAGATTCAGAAATTACGATGGCAACTTGTTTACGTTGCGCGGAAAATTACACACATTTCTGCAGTACGCGCAGCTGAGCTTTGCCAAATTTTCTGACGCTTTTGATACGAAACTACTGGTAAGTTTCTGAAACTAGTAAAAAAATGTCATCTCGTTAATAATTTGATACGCAGTATATATATATATATATATACATATATATATATACATATATATACATATATATATATAAAATAAGATAAAAATTAATGTAATAACCTTGTAATCACATTTTCCTTAACCATATTCCCTCTGCTTCACTTTTTGTTATCAAGTAAGATCTTTGACTTACTTGCAATTTCATCAAATACTTTTGTACACGAAATCCGATCCTGCATTTTGCTAATTCCTACCTCAAATGAGAAGGAAAGTATGTCTTCGAAACTCCTCGTATTACCAAGTGTTTCTTTTTAGATAAAATATGTTTGTAACTATTTATCAAAGTGTTTTTAACATGTTTTATTAACTGTTGTCTCTCTCATATATATATATATATATATATATATATATATATATATATATATATATATATTAGTTATATTCAGTAGAGACTTTTTTTGGAGCAGGTGCTTATTAACTATGCAATAATTGTTTGATTTTTTTATCCGCTATATTTAATAGATTTTATTGACATTTGTTCTTACTAAATCCTTTCCATTCCAAGCAAACAACCTATTTCCGTCTATATTCCGTTTGATAAGATATTTAGTGTGTTTTTGTAGTTCAATGAAACACTTGTACAACGGACTTTTGAGACGTGGTCATATTCTTCTGGCTTTCCCTGTGGTAGAGATATCTCCAGAGAAGACCCTTATTTACCTTATATGTGTCCTAGGGTTGCTCTTGCTTACACTACTGCATTTACACTTGCCCTCTATCCACCCCCACAAAAGCGGAGTTACTATCTTTAAGAACATATCTGAGAAAATTGACCACATCCGATCTGCTCATCCTTCGGCTTACATTCACATCTGTGGTGACTTCAATGTCAACAATGTGAATGGCTGACCCATTCAAACAAGACATATGATGAAGGGAGGTTCTGTCATGACTTCTCTATTGCCTGTGACCTCACTCAGATTTTTCACGAACCCACCCGTGTGGCTGATACTAACGGTGAGTATGCAAGTCTTATAGACCCTTTTCACAGACCTTCTGAGCTATGTTGATGTTCTGTTCTATCTGCTCTGGGATCTTTTGACCACTCGGTTGTATCAGCTAAGATAAAAATAAAATGCAACAAGTTTTCAACCGTACCTCTTCACCGTACAGTATATCGATACTCTATGGCTGACTGATATATACTCCGTACATTTATACCTGGTCTACCTCTGCATTCGATGTTTAAAAAGGGGTGTCAATATCAGATCTGACCGAATGGTTTATTTTAGATATAGACTGATTTATAACATCCCAAATATTCCAACAAAAACCTAACACTTTCCAGGATGTAATGCTGCCATCGAAAGCACTTTTTCCATCTCTACCAACGTGATAGATGTACCAAGACTAAAGCTCCTTTCAGGATGCCAGCAACGATTGTAAAAGAGTAATACAAAATGACAGAGAGCTATATGCTCAGTACGTTTAATCCAAAGTAGCTGAGCAGCGGCTTGGTTCCAACCAGTTTTGGCAAATAGCAAACAGAACCCTGAACAGAAGTGTGTGTTCTATCCCAACCATCACCAATGGACCCAGGAATTCTCGTCAGTACCAGACAAAGGCAAACTATTTGCAAAGAACGTTGCAGTTAGTAATACCCTATGCGACCAAGCCCACTAACTACCCGTATTTCCTCCTATAACGGACACGCTATGCAACATACAAGTATCTCTGCGTGATGTCGCCAAGCTTTCTTTTTTACATGGGGATCACCACTTATAAAGGTACGGAAGCCACTCGGGGATAAAGGGTAATTTTGTGTACAATAATCTGTGGCACTATTTCCTTGTGCCACTGTTTCTAACACACTCTGCAGCATGGACGGGTGGTAAATTGTCCATGAGCGTAGAGATACAAAGAAACCCCTTCCCATAATTCCCTTGCTATCTTTCTGTCTCTTTTCCTGCACGACCACCATGATGTGAGGACGCGTATTTTGTCTCTCCGTAAATGAGGGGGGAACCCCCTCCCTCAACACTAGTTAGGGTAGTTTAGTTAGCTTCGAAAAGCCTATTATCCATTTTTAATCGTAAAAATGAATTGTAAATTGTTTTTTGTAATATATATTGTATTTCTAATGTAAAATAAAATAGTTAGTCATACCTTATGTATATTACAATTGTGTCGCGTGTCATTTTTCTTGTGTCTGCCATGAATGCCTTCATAAATGTCTTAAGTCGAAAGGCGGCCCTGAGGACAAAGAGATGAAGATTCCCACCAGAACGCCACCAGCGTGAAGAGATCATCTTGAGAAAAGAAAGGAGCCACACCCAGATCCAACATCTCAGGTATGATTTTCTTCTTGCTATTCAGACCCTGATGACTGGCCCATCTTCATGTCTTCATGAGACCGTTTTAAGACATTTACTGTAACACGTCTGTCGGTCACACCTCAGTGACCGGCTGATTGTGGTATAAATCAATGGGATATTATCGTTGTAATAGCTGTATTGGAGATGTGATTAAGTGTTTTACTTAAGGGGGCGATTAATCAGGAATTTGTTTATGTTGGACTGGAAGACATCCAAGTCGTAGCCAGGTGGGAAACAGACAAACGGAAGAGAATTCTACAGGCGTGCACTTCTCAGAACGAAGCTATGTTAATGGAATCTACGTTTTGATTCAGGCACAGTTAAAGAGTGGGGCAATTACTGACAGCGGTTTAATCTAATCAAGCCCCTTCATTCCAGTAACGATATTCCAATTATAGTGTTGAAAAAGCTAAAAGCATAACGTGCCCTCATACGTACAAAGTCGTAAAGTTTTCATGTACTGCGTTTGATTACATACGCCAGTAGTGCTAAACAGTATAGTAGAGGTCTTTAGTAAGTTGAGAATATATGATATATATAGATACATATATATATATATATATACATATATATATATATACATATATATAAGGTAATATATTCACACCTATATATGGATATTTACATATCTACATATACACTCATACTATATATATATTAATATACATATATATGTATGCATATATATATATAAATATATATATATGTATGCATATATATATATATATATATATATATATATATATATATATAAACTATTATAATGAATGGAATTGTGCATGCCTGGATGAGGGTATGCGTGTGAGTTAGTGTCATATGTACTCGAAGACGACTGAATCGATTTTTATGAACATACCCCCGATTATAATTTATTTAACTGACAGTGTTCTAAGATAGGTTTTATATTGAAGTATCTTAGATAAGTATCGATGAGCGATATTTGAAATAATCCAATGAATACAAAATTATGTTGAAAAATGTTTACACCTTACGCGGCCTACCATTACAAAGCATTTAAGAAGTGTAATTACCATACAGACAGAAATTAAATCAACAGTCTATACTTTGATATAAAAGAAAATAATTTTTAAGCAAAATTGGGCCATGATAATTGCTTTTTATTAAAGTGTAAACTTCAATTCAAAGCATTATTTCTTGACAACCAGCGTGGCAAGTCATATAAAAGCAGCTATAGGCTCGTAGATATGACAACGTCGCGTTCGAAATGTATATTTCCGGTTAGCTTTATACTAGGTTGTTGCATTTTTAACTTAGATCAATATATCATATATTAAAAAATATTCCATAAAATCCAAATCAACAGTATGTTCATAACAGTGCAATGTAGACTAAATATATTGTGAGCTATGTAATTTAAATATGAATATAAGTCTTCGGCATAGTGCACTGTGATAGGTTCTTTAGTAAAGATGGGAATCAATAAATTTAATTGAAAAATGAGCTAATTTACCAATTCCGATGGCAATAATAACATGAGTGTGTGACACATTCGTTGACCATCATCTAATTCCGGGTAAACGTCCGGATACTCGGCTAATATATTTTAGACAACTTACTTTTTTCCATAGTTACTGTAATTAAAGTCGAATATACAAAAGTCATGGACACTTTCTTCATTGTGCTGTAAACGGAGGTATATATTTTAAACAGCCATATCCTTTCAAATAATCTCTACTTTATTTTATAAAAATATTTTTGGCTTAAATAATTTCAAACAAAACGTCAACTATCAAGGGGTAATTGGCTATGAACAAAAAAAAAATAATTTCGAACACTGACCTGTTTTATCAAATACACTACTGTAGATCGTTATAACCGGCTAATTCTGATCGAGCTGTAATAAAACTTCTCAAATGCACTTGTGATGTTAGGATATGTACAGTGTAAACTTGGGTGGAAATAGAACTTACATTATGGATATTTGATACTTATTTGAAGCAAACCTTTGCCAAAACACTCTCACACACCATAAGTGCATTCATGTGAATTTGAAACACATTTACCCAACCGTTTCCGAGTCCAAACGGACCGAACGCACACCCATTGACAAAGTGTATTTTATATAATAAATGGTTCATAACTAAATAGAAAAAATTAGGTAGGTATGTTTATACGTTTGTGTATATTCGTATGCTAAGAGCTGTGTACATATTATCAATATATATTTGTTCAGTAGAGTAAAGATGCCTGCATATGTGTATGTTGACAATAGTTGAATATTTACAAATAAGTTATTCAATTTATTTGCTGTATTTTCTACTTTGTCGAGTTTTTCTCTATTTTCTCATTTTACCCGAAACGAACAGTCGATAAAAAATAATCACGAAAAGTCGTTTCTTTTTTTTTATTTTCCATTTAAGATTTCATCTTTCGCACACACCCGGAAGCCATTACTATCAAGAGGAAAACGAACCATAAACGAGGTACTGACACGCGATGCACACACACACACACACACACACACACACACACACACGCACGCATATATATATATATATGCATAAATGGTATTACTGAATATTGATACATAGAATATATCTCATAACATTTTATGCGGATACATAAATTATATATATATATATAGAGAGAGAGAGAGAGAGGGAGTAAGAGAGGAACATCCCACATTATGTGTTCATCTACGTTTCGTCTTTATTTCGAGACTTCTCTGGATGAATGAGATTAAGAAACAAAGAATATCAGTACAAAATATTTGAAGATGTTTGACGTCCAAAGTCGGAATAATATTTCCATTATTTTCATCATCATCATATATATATATATATATATATATATATATATATATATATATATATATATATATATGTATTAGCAGGGGTACTTGGCGTTAGGACGCATCTGCTATACTGAGTACGTTTGGATTGAATTTTTCTCCTTACATCCCGGGAAGCACCTGATACATTTTCTTGTATATGCATTGATAGTTATTGCAACCCTTTCTTCCAAAGATATTTTCTAGCATCATATCTAGTATAATCCATGATTCAATGTACTAAGAAAATATAAAGCCGGATATAAGTTCACTAGTACAGATGAAATAATGAACCACCTAATGTACATGGATGACCTGAAACTGTTTTCCAAACTATAACATTTAATATTATAAAATAAACGCTAACAAAATTAACCCGAATATTCAGCGAGGATATTCAAATGGAAATCGGTATGAAAAAATATGCACGTCTGATAAGGAGGTAAGCCGAACAGGAACAACGGAAAGTGTGGTGTTACACAACTAAATTGAGATCAGGGAACAAGGTGAGCATAATAGTTACTGACATGTCGGGGTGGGGTGGGTTTAGACGCAGACACTATTAGAAAACATCAATTAAATAGGAACTTTAAAAGGAATACTTAAGAAAAATAACAAAACTCCTCGAAACTAAACAATGTATAAGAAACCTAATTAAAAATATGAACACATGGGTAGTGTAACTAGCAAGATACTCTTGCTCAAAGAAGAACTGAAACGTCTTGAACACATGATCAGGAACTCATATCTATGCACAGAGCACAACATCTAAAGAATGATACTCACCGACGCTATGCAAAGAGATATCTTCTATAATGGTATGTAGTGGAGGTTAGATGATTAAAAATGATTTAATAGTGCTAATGATTGCATCGTAGATACATATTTTTGTTTTGAATAAATTGATTTTAAAGTTAAAAGAATTTCACAGAAACCAAGCTTTCATTAAGGATATGTTACTTGCAAGTCTTTCCAAGCACATTACATTTCTGACAACCATGTATAGAATAATGAATTATAATTTTATGAAAAGGCTTTTATGACCATCATGATATTATTTTTATGGTTTAAGTGATAAAAATATTACCGAGTTGAAGAGAAACACCATAAATCATAAGAATGCTCTCATTTATAAAAATATTCCTCGATTTTATATACTGCCCCTTGAAATAAAGAACACTGCATTACGTTTTGCTGGTGTTCTCTAGGTAATAAAATATTCACAATTAAAGAAAATAATGTTTAAATGTGTTGTTTGTAAAAATGCATAAAACGAAACGAAACAATCGAATAGCATACTCTCTCAAGAAATATTTGCTATTGGGAACCGAAAATTGGCTCAGAGACAAGTTGTTTGATTGAGTAAGCTTATGTATGGATTAGCAATGTATATTAAAGTATTGTTTAAATAAGTAGTCCAATATATTTCTAAGGCAGGGTTCTTCTTTTTATCACGTACAGCACCGGGTATGCCTTGATTTACACATATCTTTTACTATCTAGTCTAAACGGATATAAAAGTATGTTCTGTAATGAAATCAATGCAAACGTATAGTTATATGTTGACATTGATTTCATTAGAATCAAAAATTTGATTGGATTATATGATCATTACTTGATTAAGATAAAAAAAAAATACTAATTTTTCTGGCAAGCCTTTTCAAATTCTTATTTGATTGCAGTGCAAATATTTAAATTGTAATAGAAAGACAAATGTCATGTGAATTTATGGAAGGAGGAAAATATTCGAGGAGGGAATTGTAATTTACACATAATAAGAATACGAAAAACAGACAGAAATATATAAGTTAATAACTTTACTAAAAGCGAAAGAGGATAGGTCGTCACCGACAACCCTTGAATAAATGATGACATATGCATTACACCCTAACATGATTTGTAATGCGGAAGTTATGCATAGTGAAATTCTTAGATTTAATAAAGAATAAAAACATTTACTTTACTATTTTCTATAAAACATACAGATATTCCGAGGAAGTCAACAGCAATGTATACAGTCGTTGTAGTTAGCACATCAAAATAACGTGTACCTTTTTTTCATATTGTCGATCGTCAATTGATGCCTGTATCGAACATTGAATAAGCACGCATGTCACAAATGCATACATTTCTAATAAAATTCATACGTGACAGCGAATAAACAGTATCATTATGTATGTAAGTTAAGCTATCATATACATTAAATAACCATATAGTCTTAAAGCCCAGATCTAATTACGATATTAGAATATTCTTTCTTCGTAATTTTATTATCTGAAATCGGAGAAAATCGTACATACATTTTTAATAGAAATTCTCTACTTGCGAAATAAATGTCTCCTCATGTAAAGGAATAATCTCTCTCTTTCTCTCTCTCTCTCTCTCTCTCTCTCTCTCTCTGTATATATACATACATATATATATATATATTATATAATATATATATATGTATATTCATATATGTATGTATATATACCTATATGTATGTGGGTATATATATATATATATATATATATATATATATATATATATATATATATATATATATACTGACAGGTTCGCTCAGCTTTGCTCGGGTCCTATGTACTGTTGATAAGGTTATGTGCATATGTATATATTAAATAGTGTGCATATGTAAAGTAATGCCTTTCTGTATAATAGTTTCCTTAACTACCATAGAGAAAATACAGACACATTTTCACTTTTATAGATATACTAGCATTTCATCCCGGCGTTACCCGGGTGTTTGGATGTGTGAGCTGAGCAAAAAAAATAAAGTGGTAGTAGGAAGGCAGGCTAGGACCCGTACCCCAAAGGAAGAAAAGAACGAGGAAAATCCAGACGTCGTTGATGTTATGACCGCCGTCAAAACGAAAGTTACATATGTTTTAGTTAAGGCTAGACCATCGAAAGGAGAGGATGATTTTCCAAAATATCGGCGACAAAAGCGACCCCCCTGTAGAAAAATACCAAGTTGAAGGTGAAGTTATTAATGTTTTTAGCCAATTCTTCGATATTTGTTGTGTGAAAGATCGACCTTCAAAACGATCCTGATGTTTTAAAACTCTGTTGTTTGGTTGATTGCTGCTTTTGTTTTACGGCATATCAACACTTTTCAGGTTATTTAATGCCAAATACAGTGAGTTTGAAGAAAAAAAGTTATTAATAGAATATATTTTTTCCAAGTCGGTTTCTATTTAACTCATAGTTGGGGCCCTAACAGTTACTACCACTCTAGGTCACAGTGGACCTGGGAGCAAGGACAATTAAAGGGTTGCTCCGAAAGCATAGGCCTCACCATCGGATATAGTTTAAGGTTATATCAAGAACCTATATATATGTACATACATACACACATACATTTATATATATGTGTGTATATATATATACATACAGAGAGAGAGAGAGAGAGAGAGAGAGAGAGAGATGTACACACATGCATAAATAATTATTTATATTGTTGTATTTTTTATAATATTGTCTTTTTAATTAACTTTTTATGTAATTCTCTCTTCACACACACATATACACATGCACATATATATTTCTTTATGTGAGAAAAACACACACATGCACATATATATGTGCATGTCTGTTTTTTTCTCACATAAAGAAATAGTGAGTAAAAACCATATGATTCTCACACAGCCAAACTACATTGATTATTATGGAGCATAGAAGTCATTTACCATTTAAACTTTCCGTTTTAAATAAATTCGTATATAAATACAGAAATCTATAATTAAAATTGACGGTGTTGTATCAGACTTTGTGTTACTGATGTTATTTTATGATAGTGTGATGCATATATTAACGAAATGTGCTTTTTGGATCAATTTTGACGGAGTGTAAACACTAGTTTAATAACTAAAAGATAAGTTAATTCTTCTTAAATATTTGTATATTCCCGGTCATATAATTTTTGTTCTATCATTGAAAAACGCAACCTCGGACAGAAAGTCAGTGAGGAAGTTATATTTTCAGTTGTTAAAATGTATGGATTCATCGGCATTTCTTCTTTCCTAACGATGTTGCACTAGGAAAAATTCAATGCTTTACAAAATCTGCTGTGGGTGCTACGCCCAGAGATTAGGAACTGTAATTGATATGATTCGAAAAAGAAACTTCTTTGACGCTATTTAAAATATCTTAACATTTTTTTTCGAAGAAACTGGTTCTTTTTGTAATGGCTAATGCTATTTCGATTCAAGGAAATCAAAGAATCTGACATCCATTCAGCAGAAAAAAAAGGTTATTGCTTTTCTTCGCGCCTCATGATTTGCAGTGATAAAACTGAATGAATTCAACAGCGAAATGTGCTGTCAAGTGTTGGACAAGAAAAAAACTTCCGTTTTAATTTGTTCTTGAACATTTCCCGTTACTTTTATTGCTTTCATATCACGTGATTTCGTAATTTTATTATTTTTTTATTTTTAATGTTCCAATATATTTGATTTTATGCGCATCACACCGTGGTAATCATGGGGACATTGCTTTGTGTTATTTTGTAAGGATGTTTGTAAATATCACGCATATAGAATTAGATTAGTAACGAAATGCCAAATCATATTTTGGCTAGTTAGAATCAAATTTAAATTGTCATGAATTACTATGTTCCAAATATGAACTGGATTGATTCCTTGGTTCCATTTTCTGACCTCCCCATAAAGCCAAGTTAGCGCGACCGGTTTTGAATGCCAGGTAAATCCAGCCCTTGAAAATATGACAATCCTGATTGGAACAAAACCATGGAAAAATAGTCGTCAATTATAAGGATACCTGCGTGTTAGTGTAGCATAAGGACAGCCGCTACAAATTTGATTCCACGTTTCCATTTTTTACATGACGATTAGTTATTTGTATTATATAGATTTATCAGGTGACTACTCTCATCGTAAATGTTATTTTCACAACGTTTCAGTTGATGTAACCACCAATCGTCTTGAAGTGTATATTGTCGAACTCGGGAATGTGTCTTTCTACTTCAGGAATATAGACGAAATTTTGAACGTGAAGTAAATAAAAGATTCAGTTCGAAAGTACGTCAAGGTTTCCGAATTCGACAGAAACATTGCCGAGTTTACCTAGGCAAACCCGAAGAAAGTCTTATGTTATATCGACACCTCATGAAAATGGCATTTAAAATAAGAACAGTAGTCCGAAGAATCCAAATTGGTCAAACTTTGATTTTGTTATTACGTTTGGATTCAGAATATTATTTAGTGTAATTTATTTGATTTAGTGTATCTTAGTGTATTTACATTGCATTACATTTTTGTGGTATTTGTGTAGATTCTTGGCTTCTACATTTTATTGCTTATACCTGTATGTGCATTTGGGATAATATTGTCACTTAAAATAATTGCCATTTATAATCATGTAAATTTATACCTTAAAAGATGGGCGATGACGAACAGGCTTTGTGCTCAAACTGTTCCTGTTTCTTACAAATTGCTGACCAGTAGGACAGGGTTTGGTAGGAAGAACGATGTGAACATTACTGTTCAATCATATCTTATGAGTAATTTTTTAAACATGTTCTAATTTCTAAGCTTCAAATCAAACTGCCAATTTCTATTATGACTTTCCAGCTGAAACAGAGGTGGCAGTGGCCTAGTTTTTAACGATACGAACTGACGACCTGGCTACCCGAAGTGCGAATCGGGTTCGTCCCACAAAAATCACTTTCTCTAAGTATGCTTGCATCTTTTCGTGATCTGTTCCTAAGTACTCGATGCTTTCTAGAAATGATTACGACTAGAACATTATCGGAGAAACATTGCCAAAAAGAGATGTTTTATTCATACGATATGTGGATGATCTTAAAACGTATGACGCCAAATAGTTTCTATTAATTTCCCTGATAGTGACTTGTCTGTGAACTTGTCCGATTGAATAACTCACTGCTTTTTGTTGAGTTCTTTTATATATCGAAAACAGTACAAATCTGAACGATGTATTTGTAGAAAGGTGTTTATAAATCTACATTGTTTGTTACCAATGTATAACAAGAAAACTGGTTTATATGTTATTATAGTGTTTTAAAACAATATGTTGGCATTTGTAGAGTTTTTAATCGAACGGACTATTAATCTAACTTATTCTTTCGTTGGTTAATGTATCGCTTATTTAAAGAACCCAGTAATGTGTCGCCATGTAAATACGTTAGGGAACTATCAAGATAACCCATAGAAAAGTTTATATTTCATAGCGATGATAACATTCGCTGTAAAGATTCTAATAAGGAGTTCATATATTTTTTTAAAATAAAGCCGGTAAGCGAGAGGTCATGAAACCGATATCTACATTACCGATTACTCTATGGCCTATACATATTTACAGATGTATAATATACTCAAGGGTATCATTTCATGAAATAAACATATACCTGAGTAAATACTACGCGCATATTAATTAATTTCCACAGTTTGTATGATAACAAATAGTGGTATTTTGAACTATTTGTGTGACCAAATTCTTGACTATATAAACGTGGTTCCTGTAATATCATGCTATTGATTGGCACACACAAGTAAATAGCAATTCCCACAGCTGATAAGGCATACATTAAAATTAACTGAGTCGATCTCTAGCATCAAGTATCTGTCTTTCGTAAAAAAAATATATATATATTTTACGATCTAATCGCCTAATATTCATCTAGAAAAAAGAGGGTGGCGTAAAGTATGCTAACATTCATAAGCAAAAACATCGCCTTGTAATTGACTGCATTCAAACTTATCCCACTTATATTATCACTCTGCGTTCTTATATACTTCAACTAAACACTTGCTAATAAAAGCATTAAAATATTTCTAAATACATATGACGAGTAAATATATAAACATTCTGTCCTAATAACAAATATAGCCGTTGAAGCATTGCTATTGCTCACTTTTACTACATTTTACCTAGGCACAATACAAATACATTTTTAAATATGCCCGATTTCGATGCCGAAGATGAGTCATAAATGACCAATAACATATTTCCTCGCTGGTCAATAAGTAACAAATGTATGCCGAGTAACAAATGAGAGAACAAAGTGCAAAATTGCCATGATTC
>NC_136483.1:95883117-95888117 GCF_053919585.1 Euprymna scolopes | reverse complement strand
AGAGAGCATGATTTATCGAAAGGAAACTCCAAAGTTATTTCTTTATATACTGAACTGACCTCTCTAAAACGAATGGAAGCCGAAACAATTACAGATTATATTATAAGCCGAAACAATTACAGATTATATTGTAAGAGCCGAAACAACCGCTATTTTTTACAAATGTCTGCTGAAGTTATTAGTGAATGACAGTTAATCTCCATGGTCCCTAAGGGTTTACAGAGTGATTTTAAGCCATATACAACCGTGATAATCCCGGAAGGATAACCCATGATTTTAATCAATTCAAGGTGACACTAAAACGTTACAAGGAAACTGAGAAAATGATCACGGAAAAAGTAAAACTCTACGAATATCATGAAATTTAAAAATGCACAAATAAAGGCACCAACCTTAACCTATACCCATGCTTAGAATAAAACCTCAACTTTGCCAAAAACAATTTTTCATCCTAAGAAATGTACTAACATTATTTTCTATAATCCTTGCTAGAGCTTCCAATGTAGGTACAGAACTTTCAAAGAAGACTTCATTATAAATGTGGAGAGCTCCGTTAGCAAACATACATTTTTATTGTCATGTGCGTTTGCCGCTTCAACAAACAATAACAATTTTCTTGTCGATTGTGGTGCAAGGACACATATCATTACGAAGCAATCTGATTTTATCAATTTTGATTCCAACTTTAAGCATCGGAATCATTTTGTAGGCCTCGTCGATGGCGGTCGAGTAAACAATAGCATTTTGAAAAGGGGCGATGCTAAAAGCACGCTAAGGAACGATAAAGGTGAACTTTATTTCTGTATTCTAGAAAACCCTCTTCTACTCCCGAAATTTAACCAAAATTTATTTTCCGTACAAGCTGGGATTAAACAAGGTGCAAACATAAACTTTAGCCCAATAAATGAAAACTGGTATACCCGAATGGAACTGTATTCGACATTAAGAAAATGGAAAACTATATTTTTTAAATAGCGTAGTCTCATAAAAGACGTATGCCATGATTTACAGACATGGCATCAATTTCCTGATATCAAAATGTTGCCGACTGTATTTGACGGAATGAAAATAAAAATGTAAAAAAACTGTAACTTCGATGTTTGTACGCAGGAAAAATGACAAACCATCAAAACCAGATACAAGACAGAAAGGCCACGAAATTTCTATCACTAGTACGTTGTAACTTGAACGGTCCAGTGGAACCGATGACTAGAGAACACTACAGTTATGTGATTAATTTTGTAGATGGTCATTCAGGATTAATAACGGTTTATTTCTTAACGAACAAATCTGTTACCCTGCTAGTAAGTAAGATATATTTAGCCGACATGGCTACCTTCGATGAAATAAAATGTATTCGCTCTGACAATGGTACGACTTTCACGAGACTTTGAACTTTTTACTAATTAGCCATAGTATCAAGCATGAAAAATCGGGCCCTATATCGCCACACACAAACAGGACTGCAGTAGAGCATAGCGGACACTTTTTGAAATTGCAAGATGTCTTCTCATTGAATTTAAATTCTCCAAAACCTCTGGGCATATGCAGTGTAGCGGCTGTCTATATATGCAGCAGGTGTTTTAAAGAAAACACTATCTAAAACACCTCATGAAGCTTTCTGCGGTAGAAAACCAAATTTAAACAGAATGCATGCATTTGGTTCAAATTGATTCGCATATATAGATAAAAAGAGTAAATTAAATATTTACACCGATATAGGTATATTTCTTAGATACGATAAAAACACTCCAGCCAATTTAGTGTTTTCCAGAGAGAAATAAAATAAAAAGAATTCGATGTGTACAATTCACGGACACGTTTAATTTAAAAGAAGAAACTCAATCATATGAAGACGATGAAATTATATTTTCTCAAATTATTAAAACAAATGAAGACAATGAAGATTATGGGGTAGGAGTATCCATGATGATGATGATGATGACGATCATGATGATGATGATAAATTCGAAAAATACCCCAAAAGAAGTAGAAGACGGCCCGATGTTTTGTGTATGGTCGACATTATGAAAGAATATCAAATTGACTATTGCTATTCTATGGAGAATATGCCAAAAAGCTTTAACGTAGCAATTAATTGAGAAAATTGTGATTAATTGAAATTAGCAATGAAAACCGAAATAGATGCTTTGACGGAAGATAATACCTATTGCACAGTGCGTCTCCCAAAAGATAAACAGTTCATTTCTACAAGATTGGTCTTTACAAAGAAAACTAGAGCATTATGCCTTGAACAATGCAAAGCTAGAATTGTTGCTAACGGATACTCGCAGATTTACGGTATAGTATATATGCCTACGTTTTCATCGACCACAAACCTAATGTCAATCAGAATTTTATTGCAAATTGCATCGCAATATGATCTAAACATCCATAAAAAATGCTTATTCAAATGTCCCAATAGACTGTGAACTTTATATTACCCACCCCAAAAAAAAAGAATAAAGGATTTATAATGAAAAATAAAAATAGTGTGGGGCAACTTTTCAAATTATTGTACGGTCTAAAACAGATTATATGATTGAACAACAATTTAAACAATGACCGGCTGACCCCTGTTTATATTCCAAAGACAATAAACTACTGATCTTTGTTCTATGAGTTGATGACATTTTAATAGCATCAAATTGTGACATAGTATTGACCAATATTAAGAACAGATAAAGGAAAAATTAAAACTTAGGCTTAATATCATGTTTTCTTTATAGAGTGTACTCTTAGGAAAGGACTTATTACGATAGATCAATCGTGATATATGTAGAAAAAAACTATTTAAGTTTAAAATGAGAGAGTCCAGAAACCGCTCTACACCAGTTGAAAATGATATTAACAAAAAATATACACAGAGAATCTGGAATAATAGACTATAAATCATACCGAGAAATCATAGGAAGTCTTATCTATTTAATGACTGCCTCGATACCCGACATATCATATACAGTAACAAAACTATCACAGAAATCATCAAGACCGACTATGAAAGATTTAAACAAAGCTAAACAAGTCCTCAATTATTTAAAAGGAACCAAGGAACGCACTTTAGTATGTAGAAAGTAAAAAAAAAATCCCCTAAAATTAGAAAGATTTGCAGATTCAGATAGGAAAACGATGAGAATTGAAAAAGTTTATCTGCATATTGTTTCGAATTATCAAAAAGTGGGTCTATTATTTCATGAAAATCGCAAAAGGAAGAGCTTGCATCTCCCTCTAAGTGTGAAGCAGAATCTATCGCTCTCATACACACGACACAGGAAGCACTTTTCCTTACAAATATCCTAAAGACTATTTTAGAGCCAGAATAAACTAAAAGTCTCGTAGTAATTGTGATAATCAAGTCAGTATAGTCTTAGCACAGAACACGAAGATAAAAGCATATATATATATATATATATATATATATATATATATATATATATATATATATATATATATATATATATATATATATAAAATATCACTTTATCAAAACGAGGTGAAAAAGGAATCCAGTGTTTCGAATTACATAGCATCCGAACAAAGTATCACGAATGAATTCACGAAACCCGAATCAAGCATACAGTTAAAACGTTTTGCCTCAAAACTTTTTAGGGATTTGACTTTGAATAACTTTTCACTGGGCTGTGTTTATGTATGTATATATATATATATATATATATATATATATATATATATATAAATTTTCTACATATCGAAAAATGTTCTGGGCAGTACGTTAAACTTCATCCATTTTGTGTGTTTGTTATAACACTTTAACCTACTAATGGAAAACTAATAAATTTACGTAAACAAAATTCACGTTTAAAAACATTATCTTTGTGAATTTTCTTTTTGACAAATGCTTCTTGCATCACTTTTTGGAAAACATTTTCTTTCTGACGAATAATTTTTGAATCACATTTTTATAACATTTTCTTTGTAAATTTGCTTTTTGACAAATGCTTTTTGCTTGCTTATTTGAAGGCGCGCATAAATTACAACTGACTTTTACTTTCTAAGCGCATAATTTTTCTTTCTTATTTTTCAAAAATGGATTATTCTTTTTGCATTGTTTTAATTAACAAAAATAACTCTCGTTGAAAAGGGGTACACATTTTAGGTATATGTATTCATATGTATATCTATCTATATCGGCTAAAAGTGAGATCGGTCTAGCTAGAAAATCTATAATTAGAGAAATCGTAAAACAGATGAAAAGAAAATCAAAACTTAACATGTGGATAGACACAACCGCGGTACTAGACTGGTTTAAAACATAACTAAACAACACAATTGTAAATTCACACAACTGGACATCGTTGGTTGTTACTACTCAATTACTAAGGACATTCTGGAAAAACCATTACTTTTCGTATTAAAATACAAAAAGATGCGTGAGCTAGATAAGGAAATAATCATGCAAGCAAGACAAAGCCTCTTGCTTTTTAAGGTAAAACAGAGGTCAAAAAATCAAATCCTGAAGACCTCTTTGATGTCGCGATGGATGTATGACAACGCGACCGTCAGTCATCTAGTTGGATTTTTCCTACTAGACACCAGGAAAAACAAATTCCCAGGCCACTTTGGGGGATTATATAGGGATGATGGTCTTGCCTATCGCAAGACTGCAATGGACGTACCCTAGACAAGCTAGGAAAGATTTATCTGATTTTTTCAAAGAACTAAGTTTTAAAATAACTATAAAGACAAATTTATATGAAGTGGATTTTTTTAGAGAAAACACTAGACCTCGAGAAACAAATGCATAAACCCTTCCATAAACTAAATGAAAAACATATGTACATAAATAAGGGTCCATTTCACCCACCCACAGTGGTTAAAATATGGTAGCTGATATTAGCAAGAAAATATCGAGACTTTCTTCGAAAACCGAAGTGTTCGAACAAACAGCGCCATATTATAACGAGACACTACATAAAAGTGGTTTCTATGAAAATATAAAATTCATAGAGACTCAGGATCCCAAAGAAAATAAAAAAAGA
>NC_136483.1:95873117-95878117 GCF_053919585.1 Euprymna scolopes | reverse complement strand
TGATGCATTAAAGGTAACCAGCCACATCTTCCCCCACTGAACCACGCGCTCGAGATCAGAGGAGATAAAATCAGAGAGAACTTTGTCATTTACAGCCTTTGATGTGTTGCCGTAGATGGTCGTGTCATCGGCATAGATGTCAACGAATGATTTTAGTATGTGTTTAGGGAGGTCATTGATGTAGATCAGGAAGAGAGTTGAGCCCAAGTTTGAGCCCTGAGGGACTCCAGCAATTATATTGCAGGCCTCCGATTTTTGTCCATCTAACACTACTCTTATGAGCCTATCGGAGAGAAATGATTTAATGATTGAGAAAACATTTTCAGTTATACCGTAGCTGGAAATTTTGTGAAGTAGACCCTTATGCTATACCTTGTCGAAGGCCTTTGATATATCACGAGCAATTGCCCTAGAAAGGAAGCCTTTGTCAAGAGATTCCCTAATCCTGTGGGATATAACCGTCAGCACATCTGCGGTAGATCTTGCAGTGCGGAAACTATATTGTGTGTCACTAAGAAGGTTGTTCTTATCTATCTATTTCGGTGTGAAATCTACCTGGTTAAAATCTATCTGGTAAATTTTGAGATGTCAATACATAGGCAGTTTAGTTTCATAGAAACGGCTTTTCTTGCGAATTGCAATTTGGAGTTAGGTCTGGCCATTTATTGATCATCACCACTGCCGGTACCACTCATTACTCTAATTTTGCAAAATATCCCAAGTGGTCTAAACAGTATGTAACTAAACAACTAGTAATGTTTAGACTGTAGATGGAAGGATGTCTTGTGTTTCTCGTGAGAAATAGTATTGGTGATTACTAGATATAGTTTACTACAGAGTTGGAGGAGCAGACGACAATTTGAATTGACTTTGCCAATAACATATTGACTCACCGGAGACCAAGTCTCATTGTCTGATGCGATCTGTGCATTGAAGTCACCAAGAACCAAGAAAACATCAGTACTGACAATCTGCTGACAACAGATTTAAGCATATGATAAAAAGAAGTAATATCATCTTCAGACAATGTAAGAGTCACTGCAGAGAAAGAAAACATTTATGTAGCGACAAGCAGCAAGGACAATTCTTAATCTCATTGCACGGCCATTATGCCGACTGGCTGTTCGATCTTGTAAATTCTTAACTACAAAGCTCACACTAGTCTCACGCCTCTTCTTTTAATATCTACGAGACCAGAAGTCCGTGTAGCCTTCCTCACGCTACACAAGTTAAGTGCAGTAATGTCTACATTGTATCTTTTGAATTCCTTAGCCAGCGTTTCAGTCTTCAATTCTAGTCTAATAAGTGGGCTCACAATACAGCAACAGAGCTAGAGTGAGTGTCGTTTAGCATGCTATCTTCTGTTCCTTCTAATACGGACAGCCGTCAGCTGCAGGTTACTGACCAGCAAGTCAAATACAGCTTTATTTAGGACGCATTTTATTGTCATCTAGCAAATTCTTGGATGGGCAGTACTATCCTAAAAAGCAGCTCAGTAACAACAGGCCCCAGCGAACACACAACTGCTTGAATTGATTTTAGGATAAGCCTTTTGTCGGCTGTATGCAGATCAATTACTACTTGCTTCCAGCGTGTTAGGCCAACACGTGTAACAACTTTACTATTGCCATCGGAACTTTTTGTTCTATATTTATTAAGTGTTGGATTTATTTTATTTGTTCATGTTTAATGTAATTTTATTGTGCCCATGATCACTATCGTCATTATGATTGAGGAATTCTGCCGCATAAAACGCGTTTTAAATTTGAAAATTGCACAATCATAAAAGAAACTCACGTCCCTTTGCTCGACGTATCGCATGCGTTAGATTGGTTTTATGTATTCATGTTTTAATTAATACTATTGTACCCATCATCACCATCGTCGTGATGATCATTGAGGAACTCTGCCATTTTAAACACATCTTTATGTATATTTATGTACATGTATGTGTATGTGTACGTGTGTATATGATTGTGGATGAACATGCGTACATACATTTGCCTGTGTGTATATGTATTTGCATATGCATACATATGTGTATGTGCATACATATATAAGTATGAACGCATATATATGTATGCATATATATGTGATTACATATGTATATGCGCCTGCATGTGTATATATGCATGCGTTTGCATATGTTTATGCGTATATATATATATATATATATATATGCGTTTTTATGTATCATCATTGTGCCAGATCAAAAATACCCATTCGTGTGTCTTGATACATCTTCTTCCATTATGTAATCAGGTTTCTATAATAGTCAACAATATAGGAGCCTTTATCGCGAGTAAAGACTTTGCACCGAGAAAATCACACCCTCTAAACAACTGCCACATTAAACCAAAAAGAAAAGCAAGTACAACATCATTGGATGAAGCAGCCACTGCAGGTTTTATATCATTTTTCATTCTCATAGAGAGGTTGCCTTCGCCACAGCTTACAGGAACCCTCTCCACACACCATGCCATTTGATGCACGCCTGGAACTTAGGATGCTGGGCACCAGAGCATATTCTTTCAATCTGAAAAAACACCCCTGTCCTTAAGTATCAGCCTGCTCCGAGCATACCATACTATGAGCCATCAGTTTGTATCTTATTATATGGATCCTGGATACCAGTTTGCACTACCTTTGTGTATTTAGGTATCACACTGAGTATGGCCGGTTCCCTGGATGATGAGGTATCGTTAAGAATCAGCAGGGCAAGGGATGCATTCGGAAAGTTGGACAGCAGTTTGTGGAGCTGGCATGGGATCTTGCTGCCAACTAAGATTTATGCCGCATGCGTTCTCTCTGCTCTTCTTTTTTCCCGTGAAACTTGGACAACATAGAGAAAGGATTTGTGACGTCTCGACGTCTCGAGCCGTTTCACCAGATGTGACTACGGCGAATCTTAGGTGGGGTTGGCAAATCAATGTCAGTGAGGTGGAGGTGCTTGAACGGCCCCAATGTCAAAGCATTGAAGCTCACATTATAAACATAGACTGATATGGACTGGACATGTGGTGAGATTGTTAGACAGTCGACTTACCAAACAACTCATTTATGGCGAGCTCGCCGAGGAAGACGCCTGGCTCAAAAGGATTGTTTGAAGTCCATCTTACAAAATGTGAGATAGATGAAAGAGCCTGGGAGAGTATTGCTTTAGGTCGCGGTGAGTTGAGAAGGACCTTGCGGGGAGGTGTGGGCAATTTTGAGGCAGATCGAACCCAGTATGAGCGGCTGAAGCGCGACATCCGGAAAGGAAGGGTGGAAAGGGCCGTGGTTGGGCGGGGGCACGAAATTGGACTGGAGTGAGAAGTATGCTGAAGATTATGTGTGAGCAGACCTGGGCTGACGAGCCACCAAGTTACTCATCGGCGCATTGGGCCAAAAAGCAGTCTTGTGTTGCCAGAGACAACCTTTATCCACTGCGGGCGGACGTACAAAACAGATGGTTTGAAGCGGCATTTGATTATAGATAGAAGAGAACATCAAAAACGTGCTGTTAGCGGCGCACATGTCTGCACAACGTGTGCCAAGGAATGCCAGGGTTTGGAATGGGTTAAAAGCCACTTTTGTGCAGTCCATCACTGAAAGTTTTCGTGTTTCTGTATATCTTTTTTGTGCTGTATCAAGTAATAGGAATGCTCGAAAACGTATTTGCGTCCATATATATATATATATATATATATATATATATATATATATATATGTACCAGCATGTATCTGCGTAAGAATACGTACATATATGCGTCCATTTACGTACGCGTATGTGTGTGCATGTGCGTTGCTGTTTATTTATACACTCACATGCACATATGCATATGAATATAGTGTATATAAATATAAATATATATACATATATAAATATATATATATATAAACATATATATGCATATATATATATATATATATATATATACATTGTTTCTTCAGTTTAAACTACGACAAAGATATAATATATACATATATATATATATATATATATATATGTATATATGTATATATATATATATATAATTACTAAAAGAATCAGTGATACAGAAAAAGGAGATATTTTGTTTAGTTAAAGCTTTCTTTTAATTTTTTGTATAGATCAATGCATAGATAAATATCTTATAATTAGATTTTTATATAAGAAGCATGTCGCCTTTTTATTGCTTTACGTCTTTCATAAAGACATCGTCAGGAGAATGTGTAAAATTTGGGTGTATTGACGGGCAAATAGTGATTAGTTGTAGCAGAAACGTTTAATGCGTTCAAGGACGTTTGTGGCCTCAAGAGGATGTTTTGACTGTTCAGTTTAGAGGTGAGGGCAGGTTCAGAAATTTGAAGGGGGTTATAATGGGTATTTTAAAACGTATGGGCTAAATTGGTGTGTAACAATCCTTCGGGGATGTTACTTATATATACCGTTTCCAAAAGGTTTTTTTTACTTGTTTTCATTTTATAGTATTAATGTGTTGCTGACAAGATTTTAAATGCTCATCGTAAGCTCCTTTCTCTTTACTGACTGTTTTCACACCCGAAACGTGATATTCCCCCTCCTCCTATGCACAAATGAACTAGCATGTATTAACCATTCCTACTTCTAAACAATATAAGCGCATCAGCACACCGAAATGTTACACATTCTCCTGACGATGTCTTGACAGAAGACTAAAAGTAAAAAAATATAAATCGCGATATTCCTTGATAATTAAAATTTAACAATGGGATCTTTATTAAAAACTGTTATCTATACACATAAAAAAACATAATCAAAAATTTGAAAAAAAATGCAAAATATTTGACTAAACAAAAGCTCCTTGTTATTTTTAACAATGTTTGTTAAAATAAAGAATGCTGGCTATCTATACACAATATATACAGCGAAGAAACAGCGATGACCTTTTCTGAACAATGTAAAAGCTTGTGAAATATTGATAATCAACATAAAAAAAAGACTTTTATTATCAAAATTAATACAACGAGTAAACACACGGATGAACTATAACCAGAAC